>NC_087220.1:35333762-35338762 GCF_015104395.2 Macrobrachium nipponense | reverse complement strand
GTAAACATATATAAGCTCAGAGAAAAGGAAATGAGGAAAAACGAATATGACAAAATATTGGAGCCGAATAAGTACACCATTGGTAGAGCCGTAATTAATGAATATCTATTTATGGACACAGGCACCAAAGATTCCAATTAGATAATGTCCAGAGGCGAAGAAGTTTGACGAATATGAAGTTTTCACTTGCATCTTGACACGAAATACTCTGAGGGTGATATTTTGTCTTCGATATGATCTCTCTAATAATATAATGATAATAATAATAATAATAATAATAATCAATAATAATAATAATAATAATAATAAAATATAATATTATTATTATTATTATTATTATTATTATTATTATTATTATTATTATTATTATTATTATTATTATTATTATTATTATTATTATTATTATTATTATTATTATTATTCTATAATGTTGTTTATGTGTAATAGCGTTCTTACTAATATTCAGAACTTATATACTAGATCTTCAAAGATTTCTTCGATAATTGTAGTTGATGAAATAAAAATCCTGTAAATAAATGATTGAAAAATTAATAATGTTTCTGGTATCGAGGGAAGTGATCACCTAAACCATTGCATCATTCAAAACCAACGTACTTTCAGATGGAACCAGCCAAAAGATGATTGAACGCATGGACACTATAACATTGAATTGAATATTCAAAGTTCAATAAATCAGAACGCACCGAATCAAGAGATAATTTGTCCGAACATTTAGAATGATAAGGAACGTTTATTTGGAAAGTTTACTACCCATACAATAAATGCAGTTCTGTTTGTGAAGTGAATAAATTCATTATAAAGCACTTAACTCAAACGCTTCCATTAGCTTCGAAAATATGGCCACCGTTACTCTTCCCTACGTAAGCAGAAAATGGTTTCAGAACTTTTGTTTAATTCAGAAGGAAAGAGACTCATCTGTTTTCCTGCTCATACAGAGAGGAAGGAATTGGCTGGAAGTGGATATATCCTGTTCATGTGAAAGGGAGAAATTTGCTTCCTGAACAAAAGTGTTGGTGAGAGATGAGATGAAATTTCATCTTTTAGATGGATGGTTCCTGTGAGTAAAAACGTGTTAGGGAAGACACAATGTAATAATATTTTCAAGATATATTTACATCCATACAGAATTTTCATTAAAAGTTATAAAGTACGAGTTTCTGTTCAGTTATATTCTGTACGAAATGTTGAACAAAATGTACAATTTTTGCCGTGCGTTATTTTTTATGAAAAATGGGGCTCAACTTACCTGGCCATGTATGTAGTTTTATTAAAAGTAAAAGAGGAAATATCTATGTTTATTAGTATGAGAGAAGAATACTCATATTACGGAAGCTGTGGATTACTGTAGAAAGGTTGCAATACCATTAATAATCTACGTTTTCAAATGTTTATAGGAATTATTTTGGACACATACACACACACACACACACACACACAACACACACACACACACATATATAATATATATTATATATATATATATATATATATATATATATATATATATATATATATATTGTGAACGCGTGTCTGTAAGTTACTTCACCTGGATAAAATGTTTTACTTTATATATTATTTCAGAGGGTGACATACCATTTATGATATGACTGGTCTATTATGGTCTTTTAAAATAAGGTAAAAAGATTTACAAAGAGCAAAGCATTTTTTTTCTTGAAGGACCCCACGTCACTGGCTCTTCCCAGCTAACTTCCAGAAGGATACAAACCTTTCCGCCTGTCTGAAGACGCCAAGAGTGAGTGAGTTGACTGCCGTTTCGACGGTTAACATATATGTTCGCTTTTTTTTCTTTTGTTCGCCAGTATATACACACTCTATATATATATATATATATATATACATACACACACACACACACATATATATATATATATCATATTATATGTATATATTATATATATATATATATAGTATATATATATATATATTACATATAATAGCAGTAATTCTATTGAAATTATGAAATGTTAACTCATAAAAGTGTCGTGTCAAAAAGCACTATTTAACACCACTGTTTCGTAGCAGAAGGACGGAAGGTCAACAGAAGTTTCGTGCCAGATGTGCAGGTCTTAATCCATTGATATATCGTTCCAGAGGACCCACAAATCAATAGATGTTTGTAGTCAAAGGAACCAGATACCAAGATAAAGTTTCCTATCAAAAGATCTAGAAGATAAGTTGATATCAGGAAATGTTTCATGCCAACGAGACCACATAGTATATAAACGCTGAGTTTCGTGCTAAAGAAAGTAGATCGGATCTCGGTTTCATGCGAGAGTCATTTGTAAGTTGTTCATTGTTTAGGTTTCCACGAACAGGTCCTTAGCGCTATGTAATCTATGATTTTATCTATTTATCTTTTTTTTTTTTTGTACCCTCACGCGTTGGTTAAACACTTCTCTCTTGGTTTTGATCGCAACTTGCTCAGTTATGCATTTATCTTTTGCGTTCGATTTTCGTTTATCTTTTAGTCTTGAAACTCATTTTTTTGCCATTTTTCTTTCATTTTCAAGATTATTCTTCTTTTTCCATATTCTGAACTGCTTAACAATATATTTTGTGATATTTTATTTAGGCTTTTTTTATTTTTCTGTACATTTCTCCTTTTGTTTTATTAGTTTTTACTTTGTCTGTGCTTCTGTCTAACTTGAGAATGCTCTTTACTTACATTTATTGTAAACGTTTATCCTTTGTGTTTTATTTTTCCTAATTTTGCCAATTATGTTCCCCCTCTATTATTATGCCTTTTCTTGCTCTCACGACTTTCCTTCCCTCTCATCTCTTCCTCCTCGTCTTTGGTCAACGCTGTCCATTTCCAAGTTCTATTCCCTTCCCCCTTTTAGCCTGATGCTTCATTTCCTCCTCTTTCTTCATTATTTTCATGGTGTAAGTCAGCCCCCTTTTTGTTTTGTGCAATTTGCGTTGAAAATTGACTCAGTCTTTCCGTCACTTTCTTCCTCATTGTCAATGAATACGGGCACAACCAACACAAATATAATTGCTCAGTGAGGGTTCTTTTATTTTCTATCTAAATGTAAATAAACTTCCAACTATTTCGTTTTTTTTTTCATCGACGAGAACTTTTATTATACTTTACAATTGAAAAAGTAATGAACATTCATGTTTTTTTCTCTCTCTGTGTCTGTCTGTCTGTCTGTCTGTCTCTCTCTCTCTCTCTCTCTCTCTCTCTTTGACCCACAACTGTCGACTGATAACTGGGTACTTAATTCATTATTCAGTTCTCCTTTTGGTAACTGGCACATATCGCTGCTCCTCCTCTAGTTAGAGAATCGAACGCAGTTTATGAGCTAATTTCGCATACATTACCGCCACGAGGCTGGAAGAGAGAGAGAGAGAGAGAGAGAGAGAGAGAGAGAGAGAGAGACAGGCAGACAGAGAGAGAGAGAGAGAGAGAGAGAGAGAGAGAGAGAGAGAGAGAGAGAGAAGGTTATCCTATTATGAATACCAACGATCCTATCTATTGACCCTCGTAGAAATCGAGAATAATAATATAATATAATAAGTGTAATATTGTTCGTCCATCTTTTCAACCCAGAAATAAAAGAGCATGTATCTATCAAGTGCGTGTTTGGTTGCAAGTGTGTGTGTGTTTATTCTCAAACCACGAAGCCAGACTAGCATGGACCTGATAGACAGCTGAGGGAAAAACACCTTAACCAACTCAGGGTTGTAACTTGTAAGGATACAAAGCAATCGCTCATGAGATTGATTCTCTCTCTCTCTCTCTCTCTCTCTCTCTCTCTCTCTTTGTTGATTTAAAGAGAGATTGAGGTATCTAGCTTATAGCTAACTCTTGCGTGTCGTTTGTACCATTAGACTTTTAGAGAGATCATCTACAGAAAATTAATGGACGAGAGTAATCAGTGCATACTTTCATTTTCTTCAACAAATGAACCTCGACGAGGTAATCTATTATATCTGCCGTTCTCCCCCCATTCATCAGATATCCATCAGAAATACTGTGTCAGTAGGTGACTTTTAGAGATGACGGTTTATATATCCATTCGATATCATTTAAGATTATGCCTTGCATCGTGCTGGACAATACATTTGAATTATAAGTTCCGGCTGTTGGTGACTGCCATAAGCTCCGCCAATCACAAGTAGTAGTTCACTATCAGCAATGGATGTCGTCAGCTATAAAAAAAAAAAGAAAAAAAAAAACTGACTAATGTTCTTTAAACCTGCGTATTTGAACATGCGCATGTACGCATTTAATGCCAAGAAAAAGTGAATATAATAAATTAACACTCGGAGACAGGTTTTTCCTTATAACTTTAAGGGACACTTCCTTTAAAAAATCTTCCATATTCTCATATCTTATTCCCTTCGTTGGGAAGAAGCTTTTCTGCTGATCACCTGTAGGCCAGGCCCTTTGGGATCAGGTCTTATGCAGGACCTGGATCATAAGGTTTATGCTTTTCTCTCTCTCTCTCTCTCTCTCTCTCTCTCTCTCTCTCTCTCTCACACCTTCTTGAAACGTTTTTAAAGTTTACACATTTATGATATTTTTTACATTGCAAACGACGGGAAGGATTATACCAATTTCCTGTGCAATTTCCCACTTTTTTCAACATTTCCATTTTTCTATTTTCCCTTACTTCTTCCATTTTGTCCATTTTTAACTCTCCGTTTTTTTTTTCCTCCTTTTGATGAACTGAGTGCATTAACTTCATTAGCTTAGTGGATGCTTTAATCTTATTTGCATGAGGTTCATTATCCGTTTTGGTGTTCACAGAGTTTCGAGTTTTAGTAATTATCATCATTATTCTTTTTTCTTGTTGGTAAGAAGAGTCCTCGCAGTAACGGCTAACACACATGTAGATTATATATATATATATATATATATATATATATATATATATATATATATATCTATATATATATATAATAAACTGCAAAAGCTAGAAAGTTAATGCTATGTTGAGGGAGACAGTTGT
>NC_087220.1:35313762-35323762 GCF_015104395.2 Macrobrachium nipponense | reverse complement strand
TATGGAGCAAAGTGACGAAGAGCAGCTATGATGGCAAAAGCTCCTTTTCTATGGTTGCCCATCTAATTTGTGAACCTTTGAATGAGCCTGAGAAATAAGATACTGGAAACAAGTAGTCCAGTGGCGGCTCATCTCCAGATTTGCAAGCTGATGACATCTGTAGTAGTACTGCACCGTATCCCGAATTGCTTGCATCTACCTGGAGTAAAAAATCTTGATTGAAGTTTGGGGCTTTAAGAATAGGTTTAGATATAAATACTCTTTTAAGATTATTAAAGAGCTGTTGATGCTTTTCTTCCCAATAAAAAGAGATCTTTGGAGATGTTAAATTATATAAAGCAGCTGTGATTTCAGAGTAGTTCTTAATAAAGCGAGATAGTATGAAGTCATTCCTAGAAATGATTTTTAACTCTTTCTTGTTTGTTGGAATTGGATAATCAAGTATACTTGCAATGTTGGCGTCTTTGGGCATTATACTTCCACCTCCGATGGTATGCCCTAAGATAAGTTACCTTAGCTCTCCCAAGGCACTCTTAGCCAAATTAACTGTTAACCTTGAAGATGCTGAAAGCGATGGACGAGTTCTTCGAGGGTCTGCATGTGTTCGTCCCAGTCGTCACTAGCTACCACCACGTCATCCATATATACGTAAGTGTCTTTCATATTTCTTATTACCTCTGACATCATCCTTTGAAGGTGGCAGGCGCATTAGTTAAACCAAATGGCATGACCTTATAAGAGAATAACCCAAATTGAGTTATAAATGATGAGATTTCTTTAGCTGATTGAGTTAGAGGTACTTGGTTAATAGCCTTTCATTAAGTCTATCCGTGTAAGAATTTTCTTATTACCAATGCTATCAAGGATATCATTGATTCTAGGTAATGGGAATGAATCTTTTACAGTTACCTTATTCAACTTACGATAATCAGTACAGAGTCTTAGTTGATTATTAGGTTTAGGTACTAGGAGACAGGGTGAAGCCCATGGTGAAGTGCTTGGTTCTGCAAGGTCATTATCTAGTAAAATACTGTACCTCTTGTTTCAACGAGTCCAAACTTCTTGCCCACCATACGGTAGTACGTCTGGCGTATGGGAGTAACACCTGACTCTGACAATGTCATGTTGAATGGTTTGACTTCCCTGCAAGTTGTCACAACATACATCACGAAACCTGGAGAGCAATTGAGAGAGTAATTTTCTCTGAGGAGATGGTATTCCTGTAAAAATGAAGGGCAAGGATTTAGAATCTGACTGTTGGTGTTGTCTTTCCAGTTAATTAGTTGATCATCTTCAGGAAGATCTAGGAGCAATTCTGAGGAAGTTTCCTCTAGTGGTAGTATTTTCGCCTCAGAAGAATTTGTGAGATGACTTACCATTTGAGTAGGTGCTTGATATGCCTTCAACAAATTCACATGCACTAGTTGCTTTGATCGTCTACGATCAGGAGTAGAGAAACATAGTTTACCTTAGAAATTCTTTGAAGCACTTTTGTAAGGTCCCATAAATTTTTCACGTAAAGGGGAACCGGGTATGGGATGATAGACAAGCACCTCAATCTCCTGGCAGGAAACACGAAGCTTTGCCTTTTTATCATATAAGCGGGACATCTTCTCCTGGAATGCAAAAGATTAGTATTAGCAAATACATGAAGTGATACAATTTTATCTTTTAAGTCCTGTAGATATGACAAAATGTTTGTAATCTCCTCTTCCTTGTTGTGAATTAGATTTTCCTTCACCATACTGAGAGTGGTTCGGGGCTTTCTTCCGAACATTAATTCGAAAGGGGACACTCCAGTGGACTCTTGTGGTACACTTCGTATAATATACATCAGAAGATCAATGTCTTTATCCCACTGTTTCTGAAGTTTCCTGCATGTACTTCCGAAGTAGATTTTTAATAGTTTGGTGAAACCTTTCTAGTGCACCGTTACTTTGGGGATGATAAGCAGAAGCATATATGTTATGAATATTGAATTCTCTCATAGCTTGTTGAAAAAGCTTACTAGTGAAGTTTGTGCCTCTATCACATTGCAATGTCTTTGGAAATCCATAGGTTGTGAAAATTTTGACAAGTTGACCAATTATAGTTTTAGCATTTATATTCTTTATTGGCACTGCTATGGGATATCTAGTTGTTGGGCAAAGAACAGTAGGTAAATACTCATTACCTTGCTTAGTCCTAGGCATTGGGCCAACACAATCTATGATAATCCTCTCAAATGGAAACTTTGGTACGGATATGGGCTGAAGAGGAGCTGGTGGAAGTCTCTCATTGGGTTTGCCTGTAGTCTGGCAATGATGACATGCTTTAATAAACTGTTGAATGTCCTCCTTCATCCCAGGCCAGAAGAAGTCGTCAGCCAAGGTAGAGTAAGTCTTGTTGACTCCAAAGTGGTTCACATGAGAGTGGGCTAATTCAAGAAGAGCTGGAACTAGAGAGAGTGGCACAACAAGTTGATGACAGTCAAAACCATGTTGTGGTTGCTGGTGCTTTAGGAGGACCTAAAATGTGCAAAAAGCAAATCTTTATCAAGATAAAAGTAAGGAGTTTTGGGATTATCATCTGGGTCTGCAACTTTCTTACAGAGAGCTTTAAGGACAGGGTCTTTATTCTGCAAGTCCTTGAAGTTTGATTTGGTCATATTTATAAGGTCTAATGTCTTATCTACTCTATTTCCATTATCTATAACAATTGGTTTAATTGATGCCATTTTGAATAACAGCATTATTTAATTTATTGGACTCATTTTCTATAAGAATATCAGGATCAGATATTACTGGATTAACAATAGCCCCTGCAAGATCATTACCAATTAAAAGCTGAATAGATGAACAAGGCAAAGGATCTCGTGAAACTGCAATTAAAACATTACCTTGATAGTAGGGACACTGTAAATTCACCTCTGCCAAAGGCATGGATTTGGTGGTACTGAGGTCAGAAACGGTAACATACTCATGTCTCAGTTTGAAGTCTTGTGAGGGCAGAGCTACCACAGTTTGGGAGGATCCTGTATCCCGTAAGCAAGTCACTGGAATACCAATCGGGATTGACGGTGCCTTTACAAGTGAAAGGTTTGAAGACGTCCTCATCTAATTCTTGAGCAGCAACATGAAATGTTTTCTTATTATCCTTCCTATTAGGGTTCGGAGAATTCTTTCTAACATCAGACTTTTTGCACGAAGGATTAGGACAGTTCTCTATGGGATGCCTTCCTGCTTACAATAGGAACAATATGCTGTGGATGATGAGAAATAGATTTGTTAAATGGTTTATATGTTTTATGGATCAAATAGTAATCATCAGCTAAACTGGCTGCGTTCAACAAATTGGTTTCTCCCTTTTCGAGAATGAAGGTAGCAATGTTACTTGGTAATTTCCTAATAAACTCTACCATTAAGATAAGATTTTGTAAGGATTCAAAATCTGAAACACCTGTCTTTTGCAACCACTTTGTAAATTGCCTAACTTTGTCATTACAAAATTCAACAAAAGTTTGTGAAGGCGTTTTGTAAGAGTGACGGAACTGTTGCCGATAACCTTCAGCTGTGATGGCATAAGCATCTAAAACTGCCTTTTTAATCACATCATACTCCTTTACTTTAACCATCTGAGAGATTACATATGCTGCCTTACCTTTGAACAGATTTCTGACAACCATTACCCATTGCTCCTGAGGCCACTTCAAGGTTTTAGCAGTGTCTTCGAACATTGTAAAGAATACCTCTGGGTCCTTTTCATCAAAATCCGGAAGTAGCTTTTTTAGCTTTGAGTATGGTCGAACTGACTGGGTATCTCTCCATCAGTTTTCAGCTTAATCTGTATATTTGCCGACTTCTGTTCCTTTTGTATCTCTAGTTCAGCCACTTTACACTTGTGTTCATACTCCAACGCCAATAATTCCTGATGCTTTTGAAGTTCTAGTGCAGCAGTTTTCTGTTGTTCTTGTTGCAAATGTATTTGAAGACGCAACTTTTCAATATTTGGATCTATTCCAGGGGTGGCGTATGCTCCAGTAAGGGATCGCAATTCATCGACGTCCTCATCATCATCTTCTTCGATGATTCCCTTATCTATTAAGAATTGCAGGATTTTACCAATAATGACAGCTTTCACGTGTTTTGGATCGACCTCAAGACCACATCTCTGGGCTACAGACAATAATTCCAGTTTCTTGGCATAACGTAAACTCAGAATTTCCCCTTTTATATCGTTCATAAATTCTCCAAATTAAACGACAATTCTGAAGGATTACCCCAAGTAATGTTAATAGAGCGATATTATATCAAGGTATTATATTCACACTAGGTTATGCCATTAATTTAAATATAGACACATTTGACACCAAGATATAACTCAATGAATTTTACAACAATTTTTCAAGACAAATTTAATGAGACCGCAAATAGAATACAGTCAGAAAATTGATTAACTGAAATTGGATGGCCAACAAAGGCCGAGATCATTTAGTGATCGAAGGTCTCACGATAGCGCACAAACATGATATCTAGATTAGCACAATATGCATGTAAGTAGTAGTTTATGGCAGAAGAGAACCTTGATTTTGGCTCGTAAAATAAGGCGGGAGTAGAAGGGCTACATAGCACAGAACCCAACCAATTAATATTTAATTACTGGTCTATCCTTTATTTTACAGATACCGATTTTGAGTGAGAGAACCATTCAGCGTACGTGTGAAGATACGAAATGCTGGATTGGATTGTTAAGAAAATAACAAAGAAAACCGTCAATACAAATAACTATCTTTATATAAACAACTCACTTAAGTTTCTTTGCACTTTAAATAGTCACAAACAAAAAGACTAGATCAATCCCGGTCAGGCCCCCACTTATGACGGACTTGAGTGAATCTTACCTGGTGGCTAGGTGTGGGGATGTTGCTGGTCCGTAATCACTCAATTATCCCTCATAAATTTAAAATATCACCACCAACAAAAATATTCTTTTTGTTTGCTTCGCGTATTATTTATTTCACCTCTATTTTAACCACTTTTAATTACTTCTCCAATCCAGCAGGATCTTAATTAAACACTAAAGACTATCGATAATTTAATACTTAAATAAAAACTTAAACTCCAATATAATTACTTTTACACGTAATATCACAAAAACACTAGTAATGACAAGCAAAAGAAAAAGATGTTTTCAACACTGCACTGAATAGTTCTCTAACGAAAATACAATTTACAAGTGTAACGAAAGCTAAGGAATGCAAATATCTGTATGACTAAGTTAAGGAAAAGAAACCAAGGATAATGTAGAATAGTTAACATAACTGATAATAGATGGCGTTGAACATTAAACACCCGATAATTTCATAGTTACACAAATAATTATTACAAATAAGTGTGACGTTCCGTCATAATATATATATATATATATATATCTATATATATATATATATATATATATATATATATATATACATACATAACATACATACATACATACATACATACATACATACATACTACATACATATACATACAGACACACAACCCAGCCCGTTTTATGAGTCATGGAATGAGAGCAAGTCTAAGACCCAGAAGAAGGTGAGGCTATGAATATCAATGTGAGCAAGGAATGCCCTCTATTTTTGAAGCAGATGGAGATTGGGGGAGGGAAGAGAAAAATAGGCAAGGTAGAATTGAGGATTTGTTCCATCGTCCCCCACCCTACCCCTGCTACGAATACGGCCGTAGGTATTGGGAAGTCATACAATAATCACACGTAGGTAGAAATACATTTGAAATCTTGTTTGATAACGCTGGATTTGTTATCATTTTAAGGGAGGCAATATTGGTTTTATTTTCATAATAAATGGTTGTTTTGTTATTCATTACAGGAAACAGGATAATATATCCTTATTTTTGCATAATTCTTTCCCAGTTGATTTCCTCAAAAATAAGATGCTTACCTACATAAGATGTATACCTACATGATTGGATACATATATGCATGTATATATATATATATATATATATATATATATATATATATATATATATATATAATATATATATATATATATATATATATATATATACATAAGATGTATACCTACATGATTGGATACATATATTCATGTATATATATATATATATATATATATATATATATATATATATATATATATATATATATATATACATACATATGAATTTTTATCACATCACCTTAATTCATATACATGCATTAAGCTACAAATGTCCCTTAATACCCAATTCGGTCCACTCGGAAATTAATATATTTTTTCATGATATCATGTTAACCAAAAGGGAATTTTCCAGTTGATAATAATTTCGTCCTCTCATGGATTCGAACCAGCTGACAGAGGAGAAATCACTTGTAGGAAATTCGAAAACTTCACTGAAGTCCTGATCACTCCTCTGTCGCTGGTTCGAATCCACAGGAGGACGAAGTTACTATCAACAAAACAATTCCCTTTTGTTTAACATATATGAAAGAATATATTAATTGCAATGTAGAATGAATTGGATATGAAATAATATATATATATATATATATATATATATATATATATATATATATATATATATATATATATATATATATATATATATATATATATATATATATATATATATATATATATATATATATATATATATATATATATATATATATATATATATATATATATATATATATATATATATATATATATATATATATATATAGAGAGAGAGAGAGAGAGAGAGAGAGAGAGTTACTTTTTTCTGCTCAAAGGATTTATCATCGGTTTTCTAAAATTCCATCTTTTAAGATTCTGATAAGAAAAGGAATTGCTCAAAATGTTGAAGGAACAATTCCCTGGGGAAGGAAAAGTAGCGCAAGACACAAGAGCAAAGGAATTTAGTAGACAAACTCATTTACTTGGCAATGCAGTTATCTATGATACGCGTTTCGTACGTGACTGAATTAAGGTTCAAGTTGCAAGTTGCAAGACAAGTATTTCTCTCTCTCTCTCTCTCTCTCTCTCTCACACACCTTCCTGGCACGAACTTATTATTTCCTATGAATGATTTCGCATATATGCTTGGCTGTCATGCATGCTAAAGTGAAGTTATATATATATATATATATAGTATATATATATATATATATATATATATATATATATATCATTTATATATATATATATTATATATATATAATATATATATATATATTTTATATATATATATATATATATATATATATATATATATATATATATATATGTGTGTGTGTGTGTGTGTGTGTGTGTGTGTGTGTGTGTGTGTGTGTGTGTATCTTGCAATTCTACAATGGTCCCGTGGGTGAAGTATATAAGAGATCCTCACGTGAAAATAAAAGGAGGCATCAAGACTTTTAACTTTTATTCCAAAGTTATCTTCAGAGTACTGAACAATTTTAAGAGAACACCTTACACAAGAGAGCAACAGTAGGCCACAAATAACAATGAAACAAGTCAACAACATACTTAAGTATGCAAATAAACATTGTTCAAAACAAAAGACGTACTTAGCGGAAATATGCGGTTACTACAAATCGCAGTACAAAAACTATCTGTTTGTAAAATATCTAACAATTCGTTTGACTTTTAATTCACCAAGCTTTTCAACAATTCGTCCATCTTAAAAATACCATCACTCATATTCATGTTTGTAAAAGTTGAAAGTCTTGGTACCTCCTTCTTTCATTTTCACGTGAGGATCTCTTATATACTTCCCCCACGGGACCATTGTGGAATTGTAAGACATAGAACTCACTCACCCCTTGACGCTGCCTTTGATCTTTTGACTCTTTCCTGTGTGCAAACCACTCTTTTACAACTGCAAGAAATCTTTGATGAGGTCACATCGCCTGAAACGACAGCTGTAATTTCTGAAGAAATGTAGGAAGGATCTTGTTATACCGAAGTCTTGCTTACCGGAGAGATTGCGTAATTTGGAGTATGAGGCTTTCTCGGATATGGAGTGTCTGATTTTGGACAGGTGCATTATTACCAAACGTCATGAAATGAATCGTTTATTTCAAGATACTAAAAGGGCTATGTCGCTTTTGCAGAATCATATGACCCGCGAACAATGGAACATTATAAATGATAATGTATACAGCGTAGTGCGATCTGCAGCAGTGACACATCAAACTAACATAGATAGGAAATTGGAACGTCTATTTCGATGTGGACAACAAAAAGCATCCCGAACTTATACGTGAACCTATCTTCATATGAACTCAGTGATAATGAAAAACTTGTTTTAGGATTTAGTATGAATTTTTGCTTTGCTTAAAACAAAGTCGATATTTTTTCAGTAGCTAAAGGTTTCATAAACTTAGAAAAAAAAATGAAGAAGTAAACTCTGGCAATATTTTGATCGCAAAAGGATGTCTATATGCTATGTGCAATTCAAAATTAAGACATACTATACCTTTGAGATTCCAGGCGGCACTTCAGAACTTAAGAGCTAATAAAGATATTCATATAACTAGGGCTGATAAGTCAAACTGTATTGTTATTTTGGGTAAGAATTCTTATATTGAAAAGGCTAATCAAATTTTACCCGATGAAGACACTTATGAAAAACTAATAAGAGACCCCACCGATAAAGTTAATAAGCATTATAATAGTACTGTGAAATATTTGTTAAAGTCCCACCATGAACTAGCCAAGAAATTCTCTGCCGTTAATGCCACTCTTCCTTATATGTATGGCACAGTAAAGATTCATAAACAAGACAAACCAATCACACCCATTATCAGTTCGATAGGCTCAGCTTCTTACCATTTGTTTAAATGGTTAGGATCTCTATTAAATCCGCCTATAGGTAATATATCAGAGGCACATATTAAAATACGGAAGACCTTATAACAAAGTTGAAAGTCAAAGATACAAATTGTAGGTTAATCAGTTTTGAAGTCATTTCATTCTTTACAAAAGTGCCCATTGATGATCTGCTACAGTTTCTACAAGAAAAATGAATTATATAAATATTCCTATTTCCAACCATGTTTTTATTAAGTTGATAAAGTTGTGCATAGTTGATAACACGTTTACGTTTAATGGTTGTTTTTATTGACAGATTTTTGGTTTGCCAATGGGAACCTGTTTACCTGCAACTTTCTTAAATATAAATATGGAATTTTACGAAACCAGATACCTACCAAATATCATTAGGTTTACTTTGACATGGCACAGATACGTTGACGACATAATATGCCTGTGGCCACGGGATCGTGACCCCTTGGAGTTTTTAGAACTTCTGAATGGTCTTGTTCCGTTCATAAAGTTCAAATTGGAAATAGAACAGAATAAAACCCTACCATTTCTTGACACAGTCATTATGAGAACCGACCACAGTTTTAAATTCAAAGTATACCGGAAACCAACAACAGTCAATGCTTTCATTCATAATTTTTCCAGCCATCACCCCAAGATAAAACGAACAGTCTTCTCAGGGATGTTTTTACGAGCATATAGAATTTGTGATCCTGATTTTTAGAAGAGAAAATTCAGAACATCTATGAAATTGCAAGAGAATTATGTTACCCAAGGTATTTTATTGATAGTTGCCTCCAAAGCGCCAAAAAATAATTTTATTGTCACGAAAGCTCAAGTAATTTTAAAATTGAAAATATTTTAGTTTTGCCATACCACTGTGAATTTTTATCAATTGTGCGTTGCCTGAAATGTCTAAAAATAAATGTTGTTTTTAGCAATAATTCATCGGTTAAGAATGCATTGTTTTGTAATAAACCAGTGATGCCAATAGGAGGGGTGTACAAAATTAACTGCTCTGTTTGTAATTTGCCTTATATTGGACAATCTGGTAACGAACTAAGTAAGAGTTACACAGCATAAATATAATGTACGGGTTGCAAACAGTTCAAGTGCCATTTTTTGTCACGTGAGAGACTTTGAGCCCCCTATAGACTGGAATTCAGCTCGAGTTGTTTTTAAAAGTTCATC
>NC_087220.1:35291262-35308762 GCF_015104395.2 Macrobrachium nipponense | reverse complement strand
TATTAGTACTGTAGGATCAATTGCTTATAAACTATCAAAATATCTTACTAAATTGTTATCCCCGCTACCAGGAACTGTATCTAATTCACACATCCGGAATTCTCTTGATCTTGTGGAAAAATTAAATAACATTGTACTAAACCCTAGTCAGTTTTGATGTATGTTCCTTGTTTACAAAAGTCCCTATTGACTCTGTGCTAGAATATTTAAGTAATGAACTTGTACTGCATGAATTGCCTATGTCCGTTAGTCACATAATTTCATTGATTAAGTTATGTATTTGCGATTGCAGATTTATTTTTAATGGAGAATATTACCAAAAAATATTTGGTATGGCCATGGGTAACCCTTTATCACCTCTCTTTAATATTAAAATTTCAGTTTTTTCTTCTATGTTCCTACGCGCTTTGCGTATCACGAGTCCACAATATCTGGACCAAGAAATAGAATACATAAAAAAGATAGGAAACGATCTCTGCTACCCACCTCATTTAATTGATTTATGTTATCAAAACGCTCACAAAAATGCCTAAAAATGTACTTAGCTTACCTTACTTTCGTGGATTTGAAATCATAAAATCAATATTTAAATAGTTTAATGTTAATGTAGTGTTATCTTATTACAATACCATTAAAGATATGCTAATTAAGAATAGTCCCGTAACAAATAACAACATCATTTACAAAATTCCTTGTAAGGATTGCCCATCGTTTTACGTTGGTCAGTCAAGTAAAAATTTATGTGTACGTATCAAGCAGCATATGTATTCAGTTAGAAACAGCCCAGACTTCAAATGCACTGTTTATCCATCTGAGTGAAAAATCTCATTGTATTAATTGGGGTGATACCTCTGTAATTGCTAGATCTAATGATTATGTTTCAAGAAATTTACTGGAATCGGCAATTATACAAATCACTAATAAAAACAACCTAAATCTTAGTCCGGGATTGTACCATTTGGACCCGTTATTTGTAAAATGTTTATGAAGGACCTTAAAATAAATGAACTACTAATAAATTAGTCCCACATGTATATAGTTATTATTTCTCTCTCTCTCTCTCTCTCTCTCTCTCTCTCTCTCTCTCTCTCTCTTGCTCGATATATTTATATTATTTTCTTCGTCTTTTCATTAATTTTTTTGGGGAACATTTTTGTAAATTTCATGGAAATAAGTTTTATATGCCTCCTTGTTTTTTCAAAATGTATTGTTTTCTGGATGAATCATCTGTTGACCGCGTGTGTATCCTCCAAGGTGTGGCTGCTTAAAATTCGCTTATCCTGCCCTCAGGCGTTTCCTCGTTTCTGTAGAGTGAAATTGACCTTATTGCTAAACTTGTAGTGTCAGTTTGGATATTAAGCCTACTGTGACTATGTTTTTTCCCCTGTAAGATCTGTTGTGCTAAGTAAAGGCTATCTCGCTTTTCAGTTTTTTTTCCTTCGGGGCAAAAACCTTTATTTATACATAGCATCACGTTTTATATACTTCGTGATCAAGTTATTGATATATATATATATATATATATATATATATATATATATATATATATATATATAATATATATATATATATATATATATATATATAGAGAGAGAGAGAGAGAGAGAGAGAGAGAGAGAGAGAGAGAGAGAAGGCCATATATGGTAGGTATAAGTTAGGGAGGTCACAGAACGGTCAACGGATTAACATCGAAACGTACTTATTGGTAATCCTCTTTATTCTGTATTCTGTCTTTCAAATCCCTCTAGAACATGTATTAATAAAGGTTCAAAAGAAAATAATCCTTAGCTTAAATTGAGGTTCTTCTCCCAAGTCAACTGAATCATCACAGATTACAACAAGTTCTTGGAAATAATTTCATTACTTTGTAAAATGACATTGCTTTGCGTCCAATTTATTCTATAGGACTTTTCACTTAGATGTAAAAATAGAGCATCACTAGTCTGACCTGTTCTTATTGAATATTTGTTCAGTTTTAATCTTGTATTTAATTTTTTACTGGTCTGAGACAAGTAAAATAAAGCACAATCCAAACAGGGAATTTTGTATACAATATTGCCGTATTTGCGAGCCCATTGTATAGTCTCGTGTATTGATTTTTGAGCGCCAAATAGACGGTCAATCATAAATGCGCAAAACTGGTGATTCTACATACATTACCGTCGTGTGTCGCTAATGCCCAAACGAACTTTTTGGGGGATGTTGGGGGAGGTGACGCTCTTTTTAATCTGAGAGAGAATGACCGTTAACGACCTCATGGCGTCCCGTGAGACGTTCAGAGATTCTTGGGGAGATTCTTTATAAGCCCTCTAGACTGGTTTATCACTAAAGTAGGTGATTGGGAATTCCTCATATTGGACAAAGGAATGCCCATTAATAATGTATTGTCTGTAGCGATGTATGCACAATCACCTCATATGATGAGGAATTTTGGTCCGAGTTTGTGGATGGTTAAAAGTGAGTCTTATAAAAACGGTCACTAAAATCTGAAGGATAGGTATACCAGAATGATTGCCAAATTTAAGGAAATAGACTATGCCAATTGCCAACAGAGCCATCGTTGTTCGACACGTAAACTATTTCCGCTCAAATTACAGAAGGGAATTAAAGAAGGTTGTTAACAGTGAAAAGTCCGGAACTCGATCAGATGACATATAAAAACCCTCCGTCTAGTACTATGATAAGCTGACATTCACTATGACTGCAGTGGCCATGTAAAGCAGAGCTGCAAGCAAGGAAGATGTGTTGTTTGCAAGAAAAATGCAAGATGCCAATGTACTAAATGCCTAGTCCTATTAAATTTAGGTAAAGGTACAGAGTGTTCATTAAGATACCACACTGTCAATATAATTTGTTTGTGAGAGGCTACACTAGCGACGTTTTAACAAAAAAACCTTACTTTCATACATACATACATACATACATACTACTACATACATATATATCATATATATAGATATATATATATATATATATATATATCTATATATGTGTATGGATGTATGTATGAACAGGTGAAGAGGCAAAAACCGCTCAATACATTGGGTTGCTTTATTGTTGCCCAACGTTTCAAGACTATGGTCTCATTTTCAAGGCTATAAAAGGAGGGAAAGCAAATATATATAAATTACAAACTTGTCCAGCAAGATTAACATAAATTGTCACATACAAATGAGCACGACAAAAATAACTAAAAACACACAATGTGTCAAAGACTAAGTAAAAAAAGTAAACAAATTTAAAACAAACCTTACAACCAGAGGTTCGGTTGCTGAAAGGTTTGCCAGAACGAGAAGGAGTCGAGATAACCAAGGAAAAATAATAATGGGCGGTCTAAGCAATGTATAATGGAACTGCTGCAGTGTTGTTATTCAATGTTGTAACAAGGTGCTTAATAGCCAAGGATTCGAGTATAGGGAGGTGGCTTTCACTAGGGCTGGATAAAATGATCTTAAAATCATCGTAGTTGATTCTGCATTTGCATATTTGTGCATGGTTGTTAATATTTATTATGGAGAGAGAGAGAGAGAGAGAGAGAGAGAGAGAGAGAGAGAGAGAGAGTACAGTAGATCGAAGGCGAATCTGACGCTTTAAGAATAATAAACATACCGTCGACATTTTACTTCCTGAAAACCATCTGATCTCAAAAAGGTTTGATCCACAAAAAAACCCTCTCCACCTCCGGCGAGAATAAGTTATGAGTCTGAGAGAGAGAGAGAGAGAGAGAGAGAGAGAGAGAGAGAGAAAGAGAGAGAGAGAATAAGAGAGAGTTTGTATCTTGTCTCGTTTACTTGTTACATGTGACTGTGTAGCTAGGAGTGTCTTTCAGTCTTTGTTAGACAACCGTAGATATCTGGACGCTCATGTTAAACCAGGTGTGATTTTCCTGTTGAGATACTCAAGTTTCATAATTTTTTTTATGTTCTGAGTGGGAAGTGAACTGATACCTTCGGTTTTCAAAGTTTCTCTCTTTAAATTACTGATCGAAGAAATATGCGGCGGTTGTTCGGTTTAGAAGAGCTCAGATATTTTCCATTGTGGATGGTGGATCAATACGATGGATATGATGTTTAATTGCAAATAAATAAGTAAAGAATAAACGAATGTATGAAACCATGAATAACCATAGAAACAGTTGCAGATTTTAATGCAATGGATGGATGATGTAATGAAATGAAAAATAATTAATTTCTCTCTCTCTCTCTCTCTCTCTCTCTCTCTCTCTCTCTCTCTCTCTCTCTCTCTCTCAAACATATTAATTTTTAATTTTTGTATAATAGAAAAAAAATCGTAATTACTAAAGAGAAGACGAATGTTTTTAAGTTGTACCTGAGCAATGAAATCAGCTGATGAGGTGAAGGATTTGAAAGAAAAGTGAGATTATTGTTTACCACGAATGTGCAAAGACCCAAAGTACAAATTTTTGAAATGCTATTATTGATGTATTCAGATTGAAGGAACTTTTGCAAGCGCTAAATTAACACTTGATGTCTTACCAAAAAACGTAAAGGAAAACGAAAGAAAATCGAGGAAATAAAAAAATATTAGGAAATTTGAAAACGTCTGATACAGACAGAAAAATTTAAGAGACGGGAAAATAACCCATTCATGTGTTATGCAATTAACCTTGGGAATATATTTTACCGCAAAGGTAATTATGTGTGAAAAGGCCATTTAACCTGGCCATAATTAGAAAATGTTTTTTGGGGGTTGATTACAGAAAGCTGTGACTTCGTCAAGCTCAGTGGAGAAAGCCACAGTCCCACATGTAATAAATCCAAAAGTTGTGCCAGGACCTATATATAATTCTTATGAGGTATAAATTGCAAAACAGGTGACGTGAATTCGATGTGACTCGTGTTATTTGTTGCTTAATATTTAGGACATTCTCTGTAAAAAATAGCGTCTAATTATCATACACATCCATATAAGTGGAATTGACTAAAAATTAAGTAACAATAATTATGACCAACGAGTATAAAAAATCAAGGAAAGACTGTTACACACACACATACACACAGAAAATAGTAACAATGGTAAAGCAATCAATGAACAGCAAATGTAAAGAGAGGAAGAGCATATTTGACAGAGTTTATGCGAACATGAAGATCCCCTGTCGGTCACGCCCCAGCGTATATTATGTTTGAGCAATATGGCACGCAACATGAAGTGAATATATGGCGACTTGTTTCTGTTTAAAAACTGAGCTGGATGATAAACAACGTGAACGAATTAACTGTTTGATATGCACTTGTTTACATATAACGTGTTGCCAAGGCAGTCTGTATGTTGCTTAAGCGAAAATAAATAGAATTTGTAAATAGATTGTCTTCTTTTTGATCAGGGGAGGGATTTGGGTGCGGCTGACAGAATAGAGACATGAAACTAGACGAAAGAGGAAAACGGCACTTGAACGGGTTTTGTATTGTCTTTTATTATCTGTTTCTATTTATCCGTTTAATAGCATTGTGTGTTTACAGTTTTATATTCTTTGGTGATGTGAAAATAGACATGAGAAAGCTATTGACAACATACACAAATTATCTAACAGATTACTAGATTCTGTCATTTTCAGGGCTTACATCTTTTTATTTTACCACATATCCATCTACTTTCTCGTTGCTCCTCTTCTCTTACGTAGTTCACCTTACGAGGAGATTCTTGAAGTAATGTTTTATGGGTGTTTGAAATTTCACACAAATTAGCGGGGCAATCAATTCCTCCTTGATGAAAAATAATTTGGCTCATCTGTCTTTTTTTCTTTTATTTTATCCTGGTAACGTCATATCACATTATTGTAGAGGTAAACTAAAATGATCTACCTTCACAGAATTACTAGTAGTTGCCAAATAACAACCTGCTATCATAATAAGATATTAAGTAGTTGAAATATTGTGATATCTGTTTAAATGACAAATTCAACCTTGATTGCTGAAGATGTTTTACACATCTTATATGTAAAGGACTTTGGATGACCTTTTTTTTAAACTTAAAATTATTACATTACTTTCATTGGTAAACGTCAGGTAAAGTTAATCAAATGAGTATAAGGGAGTACTCCGAAAGAAATCAACAAAAGACCCGTTGTTCTAATACAGCCAATTAGGCAGTAAGATGGGAAGAAGGGAAAATCAGGCGTTTGTCCCCTAAATGACTTAATCTCTGTTTTTGCAAAATGTCATATACATATTCTGTCATTATTATTGTATTACTATGATTATTGTCATTACTGGTATTTTCCTATTTTCATTATTACTGTGATTATAATCAATATGGTTTCTACATTCAATTTTTTATTATTCGCAATCTTAGTACGGGTATGACCATTATTTTGACTACCATCTTTTAAATTACCTCATCAAATATAGAAACTGCCGATGTTTTTGTCATGTTATCTTATGTATTTAGACTGTATATTACTGTCTATTCTTTGTATATTCCATGTATATGGCCTTAAGGTGAAAATGAAAATTATTATTATTGTTTATATTATTATTATTATTATTATTTTATTATTATTATTATTATTATTAAAACACACACACATAATATGCATATATATATATATATATATATATATATATATATATATATATATATATATATATATATATATATATATATATATACTATATGCTTATATATGTATACTTATATAAATGAAGTGTGCTTATTATAGTCACTCAGAGAGACAGAGAGGAAGACAGAGAAATGGAGGGATAGAAGGTCCCTACTGCTTAACCTTTAGATGTGTTAAATAAATGAGTTCTGTAAATATATCTGAAACACTGAAATTCACTCCCTTCAGTTGACAATAAATTTAATTATCAACTCATATTTAAACATTTTCCCGAGTGAACATTTTTTTTTTAATTTTGAAAACGAATTCCTAATTTGCTCAAATGGATTTAAATGACTTAAAAGCTTCCGTCCCTTTTATTTTTTTTATTTTTTTATGAATGAAATATACTCCCTCGGGAGTTACTGATATGATCTTTTTTTTTGTTGAATATATATTTCAGAGTGCATTTATTTTCATCCATATTTATTTACAAAGGAGCTTTCGAGAAAATTCTTAAAATTCAATACATATTATATATATATATATATATATATAATATATATATATATACATATATATATATATATATATATATATATATATATATATATGTATATATATATATATATATATATATATATAATATATATATATATATATATATATATATATATATATATATACATAACTCCCCGGGGCAGTACTAAAGGATTGTGCATATGAAACCCCATTTAAGGCATGTGACAAATTTTACATTGGCAATAAATATCTGATAATCAATTTAAAAGAGAATGTATGGTTAATTAATGTGCAAATGAACAGTGGAGTGTTCGTACATGTTAGTGAAAATCCGTGATGCATTCAAACTGGACACTGGCTAAATAGATAATTATTCTAATAATATTGTGCGAATATGAATATCAAACAAGGAATGTGTAACTTGCATCCAATGAATTTCAAAAGAGATATCCTAGATGAATAGATATCAAGGAAAGGGTTTACCTGAGCCTACAGCAAAGGCGTGAGACCACTCGCTTAGATATACAATACCTGCACACAAAATAGGAGCCAACCTCAGACGCTAATGGATTTACTATTCCTCCCACTTTCATTTACTTGTCAGGTATGAATTTATTTTCCAGTCGTCTGCATTTTTGCTTGTGGTGCAAGTTTAGCGTATGTGTTGTGAATTTCTTCTCGTATGTATCAGTCCTTTCGCAGATGTCATGGAAAATTAAAGATGAAACCAGCAATTTATATACAGCGTTTAAATTTCACCCCGTCGTACATTGCAAGGATATATCACGCATTCCTCTCTCTCTCTCTCTCTCTCTCTCTCTCTCTCTCTCTCTCTCTCTCTCTCTCTCTCTCTCTCTCTCTCTATATATATATATATATATATATATATATATATATATATATATATATATATATATACACACACACACACACACACACATATATATATATATATATATATATTATATATGTGTGTGTGTGTGTGTATATTATATAGTTATATATGTATATATATATATGTATATTATATATATATATATATATATATATATATATATATATATATATATATATATATATATATATATTAATTGATTGCCAATGCACGTGGTATCCAACACTTTGAGACGACACTTTGCCAACTCTTCCTATCTTCAAGGAAAAGGCGAAAATCACTGCAGGTATGTTACTGTGTTGGAGCTAGAAAGTCAACATTAATAAAAAAACAAAGAACTGCAAAATACTAAAAGAAAGAATCGCAAAAATGAAGAAGTGGAATGAAGAAATGGGCGAACTTGAAACCCCTTTTAAGAGCTGAAGTGAAAAGCAGTCTCCCCTCATCAGATGTGGGAAAAACCTCCGTAATCCAATAAATCTAATGCATTCAGCTCATCAGGAAGAGAAAAATAGGAGGGTATCAAGAATAATTAAAAAGAAAAAGCATTTGGGAAAAAAGGGGGAACGGGATCCCATTACTGGCTCTCAAAGTGAAAATGATATTATTCTCCCCCTGTGCTTTCACATTATAGAAGTCAGGGTTTGTTACATTCCAGAAATCGGATGAAGCCATATTTGCAGTAGTACAGCGTAGAACATAGCAAGTGTAACTGGACTGTAAGATATCTGGATATTTTTTATTTATGTATTTATTTATTTATTTTTTGTCTAATAATTGCCTTTACTCTTTAAGAGGAACATTTAGGCGAAGTTGAATGAAAATAACGGTCTTTATAACAGGAGATTTAGCCCCAAGTTGTTGTTGTTATTATTATTATTATTATTATATTATTATTATTATTATTATTATTATTATTATTATTATTATTATCATTATTATTGTTGTTTTTTTTCGCCTATTAGTCCTCCAATTCGGCTGGATGGTATTTATAGTGTGGGGTTCCGGGTTACATCCTGCCTCCCTAGGAGTCCATTCTTACTATGTGCGCTGTTTCTAGGAGCATACTTGATTATTATTATTATTATTATTAATTATTATTATTATTATTATTATTATTAATGAGTTATTATTATTAATTATTATTATTATAGGTGATGAGAATATAAAAGTAAAACCGGAATACATTTACCTAATCAATTAAAGAAGAGAATGATAACATGTCTGAAACACTCACAACAAAAGCAGTATGCCCATGAGAAAAGAGTGCAAGATGAAAATAGCAATATAAAATATATTCGTTCGCAAACATGGAGGCTGAACATACACGTACAATAAGGTTGAGAGGTCACTGATAAGCATCTTACATTCACATACACAGATGCTGCACGTCCAGTAAAGTTGAGCTTTGAGCAAGAAAGAAGGGAACATGTTGTAATTGACTACGCAAGACTGCTTTCCCTAACTAGAGAAATTTGGACGGTGTTTCTCATTCCCTCCGGAAGGGAAAGGTGGCAGTGTTCCTCTATAACTCAAAAGTAGCGAGAATAATCTCTCCCGTTTCTCACGCAGAATGAGAAACAGGGGAGAAGGAAATATTCCCTGGTCATTCGAGCGATTGGAGTTTATTTTACGTCCGAAAGTGAGGGCTGGAAATTCGCCCGAACACCAATTGGAGAAATGGTACTTCGCCTTCAGTGTAAATGCTTCGTATTGGCAGAAGGGTGTAAATTACGGTCGGTTCTGGATAATGTAATATAGAAATTGCATTTTCAGATGGTTCGCTGTAATAAAGAAAAAAAAAAAAATGCTTGGAATTATTAGTAAAGGAGGGTATGTAAAGTTGTGGTATTTTGCTACCTGACGTTTTTGCTGAAAATGTGGCAGGAGCCCTGTATGACGTCATCAATCCAAGATGGCCGCCAATATCTAGATGCTCTTAGATTTTCATCTATAATTCGTTTAGAATTTTTTTTTTTTTTTTTTTTTTTTTTTTTTTTTTTTTGTTTTTGTTTTTTTTTTTTTTTTTTTTTTTTTCGTTTTTTTAGTTCATTTTTCCTTCCTTTTTTTTTTTTTTTTAAGAAATATACTATGAAAAATTTTAATCGGCAATGATTTGTTCAATATAAAAAACAAACAAAAAAGTGTAGGAGCTTCATTTCCATAAATCTTACAGTTTGCGAGCTATGACCAACCATTGCAAATTTTCTGCTGTATATATCCGGATATATCCATTAGTAACTGGCATCAAAGTTATGATATGAATAATGTGATTGAAAAATAAATTGTTCGCCGTGTAATAAAGAACCTCGCGCACAAAGAGCTATTTTTTTATATATATAATTACCATCGGCAGCCTTGCCAGATAGGGCTACAATCAGCTGATAAGACAACCCTGGTCTCCTGCCATTCATATACAATTACTTACCATGTCCCCAAAAATATTAGGTATTTATGTGTTCCATGATTATAATTGTTTTTCCCGGCAAAATCACGAGGAAGCAGAGACAACAGACCAATGCAAGGTAGAAATCACATCAGAACAAAATAGTTAACTATGCATAGTAAGGAAAAGATTTCTTGGACAGTTGAAATGAAAATCAAAGGATAATCTCATAAAACCATACGAAAATAAATTTCGAATTTGTCCTCTAGTTGGAAAAAATATTATTTGCTGTGAACATTTTCAGTTTGTTTTCAGTTTTCAGTTTGCTGCCAATGGTAATTATATATAAAAAATAGCTCTTTGTGCGCTAGGTTCTTTATCACACGGCGAACAAATTATCTTTCAATCACATTATTCATATCATAACTTTGATGCCAGTTAATAATGGAATTGCAATGAGAAGTAGGATATATAAGGCGGAAAATTTACAAAGATTGGTTATAGCTTGCAAACTGTAGGATTTATGAAAATAAAACTCCTAAGCATTTTTTTTATTTTATAAATCATTATTGATAACCATTTTTCATAGATTAATTTTAAAATGAGTTATATAGACGAAAATATAAGAGTATCTAGATATTGGCGGCCATCTCGGATTGATGACGTTATAGTAGACCATATCAGCAATGCATTCCTAGTAGTCACTCCTTCCCTTCATTCAAAATCCCACTAAGTGAGATTTTGTGATATATGGTCCTATGCTGTATTGGAAAATGGCCGAATTTAATATTTGACACAACATTTAATTATCAAAATAAAAAAAAAAATACTCATAGTAAGTTGTGTCTTGAAATGGAGAAAGAAAAATACAGTTATGTATGTGTACATAAATTGTAAGATAAGTCTGTACCTTTAGAGAGCTTTTGGGAATCTGATTTATTCCCTTTTCCAATGTATATATATACATACGTAACTGTGAATTTGCTTCTCTTATTCAAATATCATTATCTTCATGAGAGGTAAAATAAACAGGAGCCTTTTCCTGAGAATGAAATGATCTAGCTTTGATTGTTTTTGGAAATCACTTTGAGATCTCATCCGAGGACTGGACAAAATATTCAGCAAAAATATTGAGTTTTCTAGCAGGTAGGAAATGGTATTTGGAAATCTTTGGCACACGAAACTCAATTTAGATTCAGTACTTGAAGTACGATTAATTGAGTGTTTTTCATTTAAACCCTTACTATTTATGTAATTCTTTATAGTGTAATAAATAAATGAGTTATAAGTAGGTAAATAGAAGCGGATGCGCGAGTAGACACATAAACATACATATTATATATATATATATATATATATATATATATATATATATATATATATATATATATATATATATAATATATATATATATATATAATGCGTGAATGCACGTGTATAGTAATAATATACATAATAACATACGTGGTGGAAAACATTATCAGAATTACGTGATGTACACAGGCAGTTATACCTCAGGGGAAAATATATATGTAACTTCATATATATATATATATATATATATATATATATATATATATATATATATATATATATATATTCCCAAAGTTATGTGAACTGTCAGAAGAAAACAGAAGGCTATAATATTTCCCCCGCAAGACACCTCCATATTTTATAAGCGTGAGAGTGACAGTATGTGTAAGACCCGAGAGGAAGAGATGCTTCGAATATCAATGCAAGGAACGAATACATAAGTTGTCTCGAGACATGGCGGTGCCCGGGGGTGTCATATCCCAGAACCCCCTACCCCCTCCTATCCCCCCTTCCATACCTTGCTCCACCCCAACCCCTCAGACCAAAAGAGTAATATTTGGAGTCTATAGGGCTCTTAGTATTGGGAAGTTATACCATGAATATATATGTATGGAAATACGGAGCAAAGTCTGGTAACAAGATATGTCCTTGTTGACATCCGTGGACCTCGCCGTCTTACATTTGAATGGATCGTGGATCTATTTCATGATATAATGTTATTTCTTTTGCTCTTTCATTAACTAGGTAGTGCAAATCTTATTTGGTTTTTCGTCAAAAATTCGTTTTTTTTTACACAGACACACAAACACACAAACACACACTGTTGATCATGGAATTGTACTTGTTAAATAACTAAATATGATAGCTCAATATGTAAACAATGTTTTCTTTAGCTAAAATTTACAACGCCCACCCACTGATATCTAAAGGCACGCACTATACATACATACATCATACACACACACACACACACACACACACACACACACACACACACATATATATATATATATATCTATATATATATATATATATAGTATATATATATGTAGTATGTATGTATGTATGTATGTATGTATGTAGTATGTATGTATGTATGTATGATGTATGTTGTATGTACGCACGCGCATAAAATGGAAGAATATTTGTAATTTCAATTAAAGAAAATGCTGCACTAATGCTTATAACAGTGAGATGTTTGGTAGTACATGTTGAAGTATGTGCAAAGAACTCGGTGCACTCAGATATATTCTTGACTTACTTACTGGAAAAACATTAGGAATGATAATAATAATAATAATAATAATAATAATAATAATAATAATAATAATAATAATAATAATAATAATAATAATAATAATAATAATACACCAACTAAAGAAAATGCCAAACTGGAAAGCCCCAGGTCCTGATGAAGTCCATGGATACTGGCTCAAAAACTTCAAGGCCCTACACCCACGAATAGCAGAACAACTCCAGCATTGTATCTCAAATCACCATGCACCAAAATGGGTGACCACAGGAAGAACATCCTTAGTACAAAAAGACAAGAGTAAGGGAAATATAGCCAGTAACTACAGGCCTATCACCTGCCTACCAATAATGTGGAAGTTACTAACAGGTTATCATCAGTGAAGGCTATACAGTTACCTAAAGGAGACAAACACCATCCCCCACCAACAGAAAGGCTGCAGAAGGAAGCGTAGGGGCACAAAAGACCAGCTCCTGATAGACAAAATGGTAATGAAGAACAGTAGGAGAAGGAAAACCAACCTAAGCATGGCATGGATAGACTATAAGAAAGCCTTCGACATGATACCACATATGGCTAATAGAATGCCTGAAAATATATGGGGCAGAGGAAAACACCATCAGCTTCCTCAAAAATACAATGCGCAACTGGAATACAATACTTACAAGCTCTGGAATAAGACTAGCAGAGGTTAATATCAGGAGAGGGATCTTCCAGGGCGACTCACTGTCCCCACTACTCTTCGTAGTAGCCATGATTCCCATGACAAAAGTACTACAGAAGATGGATGCCGGGTACCAACTCAAGAAAACAGGCAACAGAATCAACCATCTGATGTTCATGGACGACATCAAGCTGTATGGTAAGAGCATCAAGGAAATAGATACCCTAATCCAGACTGTGAGGATTGTATCTGGGACATCAGAATGGAGTTTGGAATAGAAAAATGCGCCTTAGTCAACATACAAAAACAAAAGCAAAGTAACGAGAACTGAAGGGATAAAGCTACCAGATGGGAGCAACATCAAACACATAGATGAGACAGGATATAAATACCTGGGAATAATGGAAGGAGGGGATATAAAACACAAGGAGATGAAGGAAACGATCAGGAAAGAATATATGCAGAGACTCAAGGCGATACTCAAGTCAAAACTCAATGCCGGAAATATGATAAAAGCCATAAACACATGGGCAGTGCCAGTAATCAGATACAGCGCAGGAATAGTGGAATGGACGAAGGCAGAATCCGCAGCATAGATCAGAAAACCAGGAAACATATGACAATACACAAAGCACTACCCAAGAAGAATAATAATAATAATAATAATAATAATAATAATAATAATAATAATAATAATAATAATAAAAAAAAAAAAAAAAATAATAATAATAATAATAATAATAATAATAATAATAATAATAATAATAATAATAATAATAATAACACTGTTTTATGAACAATGAACTCCTGGTATTATTATTATTATTATTATTATTCAGAAGACGGACCCTATTCATAAGGAATAAGCCCAAAGGAGCCATTGATATGAAATTAAAGCTCTCAAAGAATATAGTGTTCATTTGAAAGAAGTAAGAGAAGGTAATTGGAAATACAGAAAGAGGAGATCATTTATAAGAAAAACAGATGAATTAACAAATTAATGAATAAATAAAAACAACTAAAATAGTAAAATATAAATTGAATTGCATTAAAGTAGCAAAGCATTGCATTTTAGCTTAAATTTCTGAAGTTCCAATTGCACGACATCCTCTGGGAGGCTGTTCCACAGTTCAACAGTGTTAGGAATAAAGGACCTCAGGAATTGAGAAGTTTGATAGTGAGGTACATTTACTGCATATTGGTGCTGCTGTCCACCGAATCAGATTGCTCTCGGTAGGAAAATAGGATCAGGAATCAGTTGTGAATGTGGAAGATCTTTGTTAACAATAACTTATGAAAAATTGACAAACAAGACGCCATCTGTCGATGGTCCAAGTTATAACTGCTAATATTAGGAAACAGAAAGCTACTACCACTAACCACTCAATCGAAAGAGATAAAGTTCTGATAGGAGCAGAAATCCACACAGTATTCTAGTGAAGTTAGGATTAATGACGTAAATTAGGCTGCATTGATTTTATCACTGTTATAAAGCTGAGGCTTTACAAACAATGCCTAACTTTCGTGCAGCATTTGCTGAAACTTTCATTAGATGTTTCTCAAAATTAAGATGCGAGTCAAAAGTTACAACTAGAACGGTTAAAGCTTCAGACTCACTCAGTGAAGTTGATATAACCTAAAAGGGAGGATGGGGTGGAAAATCTTTTTGTTTTACTAGAGTTCAGCCTCATACCCCACCGACTGCGCCATTATTTCTCTTATGTGGATACATTACTACACCCACAAGTGTTGCATCATCGGCATACTGAACATCTTGTTTACAAGGTCAACACCTATATCACTTGTATACATAATAAACAATAGTGGACCAAGACTCTACCCTTTGGAACTCCAGACACAGTAGGTCTTGGTTCACTAAAGGTCCCATCAACAACAACTCGCTCCTGCCTACCAGTGAGGAAATCTCGAAGTAATCCTAAACATATCCACCCACTCTAACCTAATGAAATATATAAATGAGGGCCGTATGATTTATTAAAATCTGTTCGAATTCCTCTGCACTGAAAACCCTTTTGAAGGTTTCCTTGTAAATTGCATATCAAGTCTAAAAGAGCATTGTAGGCCTTTTCGTGCAATTAACCAAAGACAGATAAGGCCAATTTAGTCCATCACATATGAGGCTGAGTAATTCCTTCAAGTTTCCTCTTCAATAAATTATTGTAATATATCTCAGCTGAAAGCTAAGTTCTATTTGCAGCACGGTGAGACTAAGAAAAGAAAATAGCGTAATTTTCATTTGAATGATTTGGTCTCCATATGTTGAATTTGGTCTGACTGTCAATGTAAGTTCGTCTACATTATTGTCACACAATGGATTCTTAATTGTCCTGATTTTATGACCTTACAATTTATTCAACTTCTTCTTGGGAACAGGATCTAATATAGCATCAGAAATAGAAGAGTTTGACAAGCTTCAATAATGCGATTCCAGTTGGCTCTAGATTTCAGCCAGGCCATTTTCCTATGGTGTCATAAGAATATACTGATTGGCAGATATGTCCGTGTCATTGGCACAATTAATTATCAGAAGTTCCTATATATTCACAGACTTTGGACTTGACAATAGCTGGAACATCTGTGTGTATGAGGTCCAATCTACTATTACCAGAAATATACATGGGTTCCGCAAATGGCTGGATGAAATTGTAGGGGGACACAACTCAAGAGCAGACCTGCCATGTTGATGTGGGAAATTTTAGTTTAGTTATTTAATGTGCTTTGCATTACAATCTCCACAAATAAGGAAAAAAGCTTTTAAATCCTGTGACTGACCCATTGCTAATCATAACTAAGGCACTGTCATACAATAATACCATGAACTTATGCGATTCGAGTTGCGTGAATTCACAATAGAGGGAATTTATCATTGGAACCTAACTAATTATCATGCGCGAGTTCTTCACAATAGCGCGAATATTGGAAAACAATGGAAAACCCTGCACAAGAATTTATGTTTAATTTATTATGCAAATTTTTAAGTTTTAAAGCCTTTCTGTATAAAATCTTCAGTAAAAATGTATTATTTTTATTTTTGTATGTGCATAAATATGATACAAAGGTAATTACAGCACCTACAGTTAGTGTATATACGTACTTTTACAAGATGCAATACCCATTCATAAAGTTACTGCACTTTTCAAAGATGATATCCTTTCAGAAACTCTATTTAATTTCTGAAGTACATACTAGTATACTAATTTAAGTTTACATGCTTTTAAGTGTAAAATCAGTATGGAGATTCTGTATATACTATTTATGTTTTTTTTATAATATATACAAAGGCAGTACGTAATTCACAGTGTTTGTCACTATATAAGACCTTCATGATCAACTAGTAAACATATCAGAGACATAACAGAGTTGTCGTTCTTTGAAAATTACTATCTTAATCTCGGAGAAAAGTACTGATACAATCTTTACGTACTGTTACGTAATTACAACACATACAGTTGATGTACTTTCTGAAGATATGATCCCATTTGCTCTTTTTAAAGATGATACCCCTCCAGAGTTTTACCTCGCATGACGTACGTATTTCTCTCACTCTCTTTCACTTGATTTTAAATTGATTGAATTTTACCTTCACCCTCTGCAAACATTATGTATTTACATACATGATTTCTTTATTTATAACAGACTTATGAAGTTTACCTAGTGACGCAAAGAAAACTTCTTTTACTGTGAGGAAAACAACAAAATGGCATCCCATGAATTAGGGGTAACGTTAGTATACGTGCGAAAATGGATATGTGTGTACGTAGCAGTTCCTATAACTATTTTTATGCCAACCAGTTATTTCTTTTTTAAGGGTAATGTATTGAACTAACTTTTAAATCAAATTACAGTAACTTTAATTTCATTTAAAAGTTAGCTTAGTTTTAAACTTA
>NC_087220.1:35266262-35286262 GCF_015104395.2 Macrobrachium nipponense | reverse complement strand
CGTTGCACTCCTATTGGTATATGGCGTTGATGCAAAATTCAGGATGTTTATCATTTTACGTCTTTTTTTTCCATTCAAAGTAACTAGAGTCTAATCTAATGCCAATATATCTTCTGTCTACGCTTCTCAGATAGTTTTCAAGTCTAACATAGTCCCGCTGACAAAATGACATGTGTAGCCATCAACGAAGAATCGACGATATAATAAAACTTATCACGGAGTCATATTATTATACAAAACTATATCACTTATCAATACGAATTCATATCGGCTTTCTTAAGAAAATAAGACTAATGGGTATAACATTGGTAAGGCATTACATAAAATATAACTCAGATCTCTCACATTTATGCGCCATTACTAGGCATCAGTCATGACAATATCGGCGTGATTTCAAAATCGTATGGCTATGAAGTGTCTCTAATTCTAGGGTGATTTTAAAGGGTTGTTCAGGAAACAATTTCACTTGAACTATTCATATGTCACATGGCTCAACGTAATTCTTGTAGGTCCCTTAAGGCTGTAAAATGGTAAATGTTACAAGAAATTCACCACGCAATTTTACAAGTTCATCAATGTCTCTTTTGTTTTATTCATGAATTACGCAAGCATGCGTATGCATATTTCTGTAGAATATATTCACATATCATGACTCGTGAAGAGCTGTTATAGTCTATAACATAAGATTTATCATTATTAGTTATGGAATTATCCATATCATCTGAATTCGCTGTATAACAAACCTCCTGCAAACTCGCTATGACCACACTGAAAATAATCATAGTAACAGACAAATTTCTGGTGTTCTATGAGCTCGAGATGTCTAAAATTAGGACAAAGTAATTCATAAAGAGTCAATGACCTCGGCAAACTTAATCAAAACCGTGTGTGGGTGGAAGTTGGTAATGTATGGCTAAAGACAGAATACTATTTCTACTTTGCTTGTTAATTTAGAGCGAGCATAAAATAACTTAATCTTTTATATTTTTATAGCCCATTTCTTTCAAAATATATCCAGATTATCATGAATATACAGCGATTTACGTAAGTAAAGATAATGCAAATGAAGGTACAGGGCATATAAATTGCTTCAGCCAATCGCGACTGTTATGACAATATGAAGTAGCATTCACGTGGGAACAGGTAAACAAAGACCTGCATTTTTATACGATAGGAACTAATGAGTGAAGGTAGCTGTATCAAAATTCCTGGAAGGAACTGTGCATACATACGTAACCTGCTCAAGCCCCAATCGTTCTCGTTATAGGCTTCTCATTGAGCCGCTGTGGAGTCTGGATTCCCACCTCATGTGCTCTGAAAATAACCTTCCCCCTTTGTGCCTCCTACGGTCCACGTCATCGCAAACCTCCAGTCACCTGTTCATCTACTTCAAGATCTAATTTATTGATGATTGTTATCTGTGTTACGGGGCCCTTATGTATAACCCCTTTAAGTCCATAGGGTGTTATTCTATCTCTCGAATATGATTTGTGTGTAAATATGGTTAATTATGTTAACCTTAGCGTTTACATAACTATTACCCACTCTGAAGCAGATCCGTAATTTTTGCATTAGTGCACCTCCTTGTCAAGGCCATTGCCGGATTATTTCAGGTTATCCTCCACACTTCCTTAGTTACCCACTACCATCGTATTAATACAATCGTATTAATATAAATATATATATATATATATATATATATATATATAGTAAGGATATATATATATATATGTGTGTGTGTGTGTGTGTGTGTTTGTGTGTGCATGTGTGTGTGTGCGCGTATGTATAGGTGTATGTATTTATGAGAGAGAGAGAGAGACTAGAGTATTTCTGACAGGCATAGCCTGGACACGATTTACTTATATCTATGTATATTCGGTTCCAATACAAATCCTCTGACATTGAACTGAAATTCAGAAACCGAAATCTTTGGATCAATGAAATTTCAGCACATTTTGCTGTAGAGGTTAAGGAAAAGACAAAAAAAAAAAAAAAAATAAACTATTGGCCTGATTCAGTTGAAAAATCGGATTCAGCGTAATTGTTGCAATCAATCAAAGTGAAAAGTAAAAATTTTAATGTTTTCCTATGAAAGAGTAATATCCAAATGCGCCGGATAAAACCAGCATCCATTTTCCCGGCGTACTCAAAGAGAAGACCTTTTATTTGCTGTAATGCCTAGTGAAACGTACTTATTTCCTGGGCTTTCGAGTTTTTTTTATGCCATTGATTTTTTTTTTTTTTTTTTTTTCATTGTAAACCTCTGTTGCCATGGAATAGTGCTTGCAGATATTACGTCTTAGGCAAGAACAGTAATTTGACACTACGTTTAAATTCCAGAACATTGTTGTTGTGAGCGTTCCTGAATTTGCCTAAAATTTACTGAGAGAGAGAGAGAGAGAGAGAGAGAGAGACAGACAGACAGACAGACAGACAGACAGAGAGAGAGAGAGGGGGGGGGAGGTGGTTTGAGCGCTTCTTATGCTTTTATATGTAAAATGGCACAGCTCTTCGAAATGTCAAAATTTTAAAAACCTTGAATATATTGTATAGCCTTCTTCATCTGAGTTAATGTTCTTTATATGAACTACTCCAGTGTGATGTTGAATCCCATTACTGAAAATGGTAAAGATCATTTCACTGATATAATAAAAATGTCGTAAACCTTTGATGAATAAAAGGATAAAACACACGACATACACTAGCACAACCCTGGAACACGGAGAGGAGGAAAAGTATACCGTTTATTAAATGAAACTAGTCTATAGTATCAAAATTCTTGTGATTTTTGGTATGAAAGAAGATATTGCCATATCCTGTGCAGGGATGCTTTCAACAAGCCATGAAATTTAGTGGCAACGTTTTTCAAGAAGAAAAAAAAAACCGTTTCTTTCAAATGCGCGTAAATAATTCTTTTTCACTTAAACCAGGAAGTGAGATATTAGAAACGTAAACATTACCTGGCCATTCCAGGCTTTGGAATGTATTTCATTCCCAAAAGAGAAGGTTTTTGGCGTCATAAGGCATCCAGAAGTATGGCGGAAGTCTCACAGAACAGTCAGGGCTAAGATATGTGTGGTAAATTTTCTCATTTTTTTATTATTTCTCTGAAAATTTGATATTGTTTATTCATATATATATATATATACTATATATATATATATGTATATATATATATATTACATACAAGTATTAAGAATATATATATATCTGTTGTATGTGTGTGTGTGTATATATTTCCTATATATGTGAGCATAATAAATACTGCCTCCAAAGTTCGCTACCTGTCTCTTACCTAATCTCGAAGGGTTTGCTCCACCTGAGATCCCAAAAAAAACTCTCCTCCCCTCCAGCGAAAATAAGATGAGGATTAGAGAGAGAGAGAGAGAGAGAGAGAGAGAGAGAGAGAGAGAGAGAGAGAGAGAGATCGAAACGTTTATTTAACTATTTGTCTATGTGTATATGTGACAATTATATTAAAATATATTATTGTTTAGATATTTCAAGTACAAATAATCGTAATGATAATAACAATAGCACAGTTAGTTTTAAATATTTTTTAGAAAATCGTATACATGTATCTGTGTTTCTGTGCATACGTGTATGTTTGTATTTATCTGTTTATGTATGCTCGTATAGTATCACAAAACGGTTGGCGTACTTGCTGTGAAAATTGAGATTAATTATACTATCTCTCTCTCTCTCTCTCTCTCTCTCTCTCTCTCTCTCTCTCTCTCTCTCTCTCCTGTACTCTTATTCTTTCCATGTAGTGAATAAATTATGGAAGGTTAAAGAATGATAAAGTTAATATGTAACCCACAAAATAGAGGGCATGAATAACAATTCTGAAAGGATAAGGAGAGAATCGGTCAATACGTAAATAGTACGTTAAAGGAAATGGAATACTAATAAAGAATGAGAAGGTGGTTCATCAGACGTGTTTAGCCTGTCCGGTTTTATTAAACCATGAAAATCCTACGTCGATCACGGCGGAAATATTGCAGAACCTCAGACTTTTTGCTAAGATTTCTTTCCGTTGGGGGGGAGGGGGGGTTAGTGCTAACATTGCACCTCACGGGTGCACTGTAGGCATTATTCAAGACTCTTGGCAGCGTTCCTTCGGTCCCTAGCTGCAACCCATTGTATTCTTTTGACTCAAGCTCCGTTCAAGTACTGTTTCTTCTCCTATCTCACCTTCCTTAAGCCTCTCCTGACAGGAGTTTCAGAATCAGTCTTGAGGTTTTCCGCTTTTTACGGCTTTAAAACCTTTTTACTTTCTTTTTTCTATTCATTTCTGAATGACCTGATGGGTCCCAGCGCTTGGCCTTTTGCCAAGATTTTATATACCATTCCAATCACTCTTTTTCTACCTACTGATCGTTATTGACAAGTTTCAACAAAATTTACGTTATACTTATAAAGTATATGAAAGTATGGATAACATATTCGAACAGATGTGGTTACATACTTAAATAATTTTAGATTTTCTATATGAAATTCTGTTTAATCTTATCTATTTGTTTTTAGTGTTCTATCTGAATTTATTAAGGCGCCAATAACCTAGATGTGACGCCAGTTTGGATAGACATAATCAATGAAACCTTGATCAGTGGAAGTCGATGCGTTGTGGCAATTAGAACAAAACATAAAGGAAATTTCGTTCGTTTTTAGACACAAAGGTCTATGAGGTGATAAAAGACCGCAACAGAGTGTTAAGTAAAAGTAGTAGGAACGAGGATCGAAAAGTGTTTTTCGTAACTTTTGTTTTTATACATTTTGTAAATTCATACTATCTGAAAGTAAAAAAAAATTTATTTTTGTTATTTTTTTTTTATTTTTTTTTTATTTTTTTTCTATCCCTCTCTATATAGTAATCCCATCCATTCTTTTGATATGTTTATTTCATATTTCCCCATTGCATCTCTTGTTTTAATCGTTGCGTTATCTGTTATTGCTCAAGGGTGGAAGTAAGACCACCGAATTATAGTCCTTTGCTTTAAAAAATAAATATGTTTTAATGGGACTTTTATGCTTGAGACAAATCCTGTTTTAACAGAAGAATTTATTTGTACACACACACACACACACACACACACATATATAGATATATATATATATATATATATATATATATATATATATATATATATATATATTATATATATATATATATATATATCTATATATGTGTGTGTGTGTGTACATGTGCGTGTGCGTGTGCGTGTGTGTAACCGGAATTTCATCGAGATCAGTTAAGTAAGTTATTGAATTTTGTTCTTCAGCAGAAGTCCTTCATAGGTCACACCACTTCAAAATGATATAGAAAATATGCAATTGTATTTAATGAAAAAAAATTGAAATAAGAAGAGCATGAGAGAGAGAGAGAGAGAGAGAGAGAGAGAGAGAGAGAGAGAGAGAGAGAGAGAGAGAGTTTTCAATATAAAAATCTTTTTATGTTGTATTAATATGAGTATTATATTACAGCATCGAATCTCACGTGAAATTCGAATCGTTACAACATTTCTGACTTTTGTTGGAAGGTTAGCTAAACAAATTCTCGTGATACGTTGAAATTCGATTGGTATTTATTCAACGAAAATTCGGACATGAATAATTCATATATTAGATATTTTGACGAATACATTTTTCATATTTTGACAGCGAAATTCTTAATTAGAGCAAATGGGTTTAAATGGTTTAATAGCGCCAGTTCCTGGCTTTTGTGTTTTATGCATCAAATAGGTTGGACATCGGGGGTATGAATCTGATACTTTACCTACTCATACAGGGGAATATGTATATCCATGTTTATGTATATACACAATAGTCTTTCGGAATACCAGCGAAGGTTATTGAAAATCTCTGAGTATGATATGAACTGTGCGAAATTACACGCACACTAATGTAGCATGTATGTATGTATGCATGTATGCATGTATGTATGTATGTATGTATGTATAGTATATATATATACATATATATATATATATATATATATATATATATCATACATACATACGGTGGTGGGGTGGGCTAAGGCTTCACTGCCAGTCATGGAATTGAAGATGTCGATGGTTCGTGCCTGTCGGCCGGCAATTCCATTATCGCAAAAAAAAAAAAAAAAAAAAAAAAAAATTCCCCTTCGGTTAAACATATATGAAAATATATTAATTCCGAGGTAGAGCAAATTAGATATTAAAGGACATTTGTAGTTCAATATATGTATATGAATCACGGTAATGTGATATGACTTATATATATTATATATATATATATATAATATATATATATATATATATATATATATATATATATATATATATATATATATATATATATAATATATATATATATATATATATATATATATATATATATATATATATATATATATATATATATATATATATATATATATATATATATATATACCAGGGGTTTCAGAATTAGAGGCCCCCCTTCACAGAAAAAATGGATAGTTATGAAGTTTTCTGCTTTAATCTATCTCCAAGTACATTATCTTAAGTTTCTATTAAGCTATTATTCATTTTACTTTTCTTGTATATTCAGACTGAGTGACGGAGTTGGATACAGCCATGGCTAACGACTCAGAGGAAATCAGATGGATTGACCGAATCCAGGCTATAACCTTCAGAGAGGCCAGGGATGATGGTGCATCCTTCATTTCATGTTCCTGGATAGCTAAATACATTAAAAGAGATGAATTCGTGTTAAAGAATCTTAGAAGGTCTGAAGTCCTTTCTCAAGAGTCAGAAGACATCTTAGCTGAGGCAATGGGTAGACCAAGAAAGTCTTTACGTAAATTAATGCTTGAACCAGAAACAAACAAAAAGGGGAAAGAAGAAGTTATAGTGCTGTATGTCGTGAGTTGAAAAAATCTAGTATCAAGCTATTTTATGTTATCAGCAAGCCCAACAACACTCAGCAACAGAGAGAAGACCATGCATGGTTTTGTAGTTCCTTTCTTAAAGATTTGGATGAAGCTGACTTTTTCCATGTTGCTGCATCAGATGAATTCTTCATTTACACAGTCAGGAAGCCAAATCATAAAAATGACATCATTTGGGCTGCAAAGTTGGATGATATCAGCGATGACGTGCGCTATTGCCAAGTTGTGGAATTTCCTGCATATCTGGGAATTTTTCTCTGTTTCAGAGGCCAAACGGTTAATGTGGATCATCAAAGAAAAAGGACAGTCATGGAATGGCGAATACTTCAGAGAAACTGTGCTTACTGGTGGAGTATCTCCTTTCCTCAAAGATCCTGAAAATATGTTATCTGTTGAAGAAGTCACATATTTGCATGATCAGGCACCATGTTTCAAGGCTGTTCAGACACAGGAACTGCTTTGAAACAATGGTATCGATATCTTCTCATCAAGCGAATTTCCAGGTAGCTCCCCTTACCTTAATATGTGTGAAAACATTGGTAGTATTTTAAAGGATCGTGTTGAAACGCGCACAGTGAACTATAATGATATACCAAGCCTCGACGACCTGCGAAGAGAGGTGACCGAAGGGCTCAGGGAAATGGATTTGAGCCTCAGCTTTTTTGTAATTTGCTGAAATCATACCTCTCAAGAATGCAGGCTGTGGTACAGGCAGAAGGAGGCCACACAAAATATAAAATACTCATAGAGAAACTTAAATAAATACCTGTTCTGAATTACTTTTGTTTTTGTCCATATCAATTTTAGTTTATGCTCTAGAGGGAGGGGGGCCTCTAATTTTGAAACACCCTGTATATATATTGTTCTGACCTGCTCATTCCCACAAGGAAAATGTGCTCTAACACTCTTAAAAATTGCCTTAAATGGAGGGATGAGAGATCACAAAAAAAAAAAAACACTACGGCAGAAGGCTGTTGTTACTGGAAAAGGAGGAATTTACATAAACACTGGACTTCAGTTTTAAGTGAACTATATTTACATTAAGACGGAGATCAGAATTTTGCACAAGCAGGTTATTTTAATGCAAGACTTATTCCAGAGGGATCCCAATTTCTCCCACAATCAGGCACGGTGTTTGTCTCTAAATCCTGGGCGTGGTAGTCTTCTTATCTGCTGATATTTCTGTGCACTATGGAGGTATAAGAATACTCGGGGTACCCCTTAGAGGAGGTGGGGGCAGGCAGAAAGGGCGAAGTGGGGTCTGCAGGGCTTGAGAAAGTCTGAGGAAGTCCTGTTTCCGAGCGGTTCAGAGCTGTTCTGAGGAGGTTCTGAGAGTTTCTGAGAGTGAGCTGCTGTGTCCCTGCTCTTTTAAAATCTCGCCTGGGTAGCTTCTACCATCCAAGGTCCCCTGTGGAGAAGTAAATCCAGCAACAGCCAATGGGAGCAAAGGGCGTTCTTCTAGAGAATGGAGGCTTTCAGTTCACTGGGGCAACTTGCATATAGGCAAGAATGAATGAGTCTTGTTATAAAGAGGTCTTAACTTTCCTTGGTTCTGGGTTAAAATCCTCAACAATATATATATATATATATATATATATATATATATATATATATATATATATAATATATATATATATATATATATATATATATAGGTGTGTGGTGTTAAAAATTAAAATCCTATAATATATATATATATATATATGTGTGTGTGTGTGTGTGTGTGTGTGTATGTATATATATATATAATATATATATATATATATATATATATATATATATATATATATATATATGATATTAAAAATCTATACAGACATAGCTATAATTTTTCTGGACCCACCTGACTAATCGCCCATCTGTTTTCATATGTTGTCAAACACTTCACATCAATCAAACTGAATTATATGTTTTTATCCTTTTACGCTTCTTCCTTATCTGAAACAACTATTTTTACCCTATCAACCCATTTGATAATCTATTTTTTCTCACATCCTCAATCAACATCCTTCCATACACTTTCTAAGGTAAGCTAAATAAAATGTGCCTTATAATTTTCATAGTCCCTTCTATCACTGTTACAATGGCACTATAATCATTTCTATCAGTCACCTTTTCATTGTGTTTGCTTATTCTTCGAACAATTAATTGCCTTTAATTTGCACAGAAGCAGGTCGTTATTATTTACTACTTGCAAAAGATATTCCTATAGTTCTCTGAGCTCTTTTTATTAATCTTCTCTCTATTTTCTTCATTCACGTTATTTTATCTCTCAGTTTCTTCTTAGCTAACCTATCTATCCTACTGTAAACATGCACATATCTCCAGACTCATTCAATCTGTAATAATCAATTATCAACCCTGTCCGCTTTCACTTTAGTCTCACTATGCTCCAAAGCAGCCAGGTTTCTCTCCCTCAAAAGAGATTATTAATATACATTTAGTAATTTTTATGGACTACAAACCCCTTTCCTAGAGGTATTGCTTGAGTATCATCAGCAAAGCCTGTTTGAATTTATAATTTCATCAAAATTACAGCGAACTATTCTGCAGAAAAAAAACTACATCAATAATAATAATAATAATAATAATAATAATAATAATAATAATAATAAGAAGAAGAAGAAGAAGAAGAAGAAGAAGAAGAAGAAGAAGAAGAAGGATATGGGATATACCAGTGGAAATTGTACCCATAATCATATGAACACTAGGCACGATCCCAAGACCCCTGAAAAGGAATCTAGAAAAACTAGAGGCTGAATGAAGTAACTCCAGGACCCATGCAGAAGAGTGTGCTCCTAGAAACGGCGAACATAGTAAGAAAAGTGATGGACTCTAAGGAGGCAGGATGCAACCCGGAATCCTACACTATAAATACCACCCAGTCGAATTGGAGGACTGTGATAGAGCACAAAAAAAAAAAATAAAAATAAAAATAATAATAATAAAGAAGCTGAAATAGAACATTAGCAACAAATATTGAACCAGATATATTTTTTTAAAGAAATAATGTTTCCAATCTTATTCTTGTAAAATGTGAGAAAGCCTTCCTTTAACCAATGAATTAATGAAACCAGCTCATCAAGGAGAGAGAATTTAGGGACTGAAAATGATGTACAAAAACAAAACAAAAATGAGAGCACTGAAAAGATAAGATAATTCCTTTTAGAATTTTCCACTGGGAAGTGACACATTTCACCCCAACGCTTTATATTATGGAAAAGTATGAATATGTAAATTCCAAAATATCAGATGAAACCATACTTCACGATGTTGAAATGGGAGGTGACGATGGAGATGAAGCAATAGCAAGTTTGAGAGTTGACAGGATTTATCCAGCGGAAACTGTCAGGCATCAAAGCGATTGGGGAATATTTTCATCCAAAACAGACGGAGAGTAAAGGAATATTTACCTGACTTTCGAAGGGAAATGGGAAATTGTGTCGTTCATGTCAGGAAAGGATAAGTTGAATAGTTTTTCGGCCTTTACTCAAACTAATATATATATATATATATATATATATATATATATATATATATATATATATATATATATATATATATATATATATATATATATATATATATATATATATATATATATATATATATATATATATATATATATATATGACTCTGGACAGTTCTTATAATTACCAGTTTGTTTCACCAACAACTAATGTAAAAAAGATTCTAGGTTAACTTGAAACAGTACATTATATGTACATTATATATATATATATATATATATATATATATATATATATATATATATATATATATGTATAATAATAATAATAATAAAATAATCAGATACAGCGCAGGAATAGTGGAATGGACGAAGGCAGAACTCCGCAGCATAGATCAGAAAACCAGGAAACATATGACAATACACAAAGCACTACACCCAAGAGCAAATACGGACAGACTATACATAACACGAAAGGAAGGAGGGAGAGGACTACTAAGTATAGAGGACTGCGTCAACATCGAAAACAGAGCACTGGGGCAATATCTGAAAACCAGTGAAGACGAATGGCTAAAGAGTGCATGGGAAGAAGGACTAATAAAAGTAGACGAAGACCCAGAAATATACAGAGACAGGAGAAAGACAGACAGAACAGAGGACTGGCACAACAAACCAATGCACGGGCAATACATGAGACAGACTAAAGAACTAGCCAGCGATGACAATTGGCAGTGGCTACAAAGGGGAGAGCTAAAGAAGGAAACTGAAGGAATGATAACAGCGGCACAAGATCAGGCCCTAAGAACCAGATATGTTCAAAGAACGATAGACGGAAATAACATCTCTCCCATATGTAGGAAGTGCAATACGAAAAATGAAACCATAAACCACATAGCAAGTGAATGCCCGGCACTCGCACAGAACCAGTACAAAAAGAGGCATGATTCAGTGGCAAAAGCCCTCCACTGGAGCCTGCGCAAGAAACATCAGCTACCTTGCAGTAATAAGTGGTACGAGCACCAACCTGAGGGAGTGATAGAAAACGATCAGGCAAAGATCCTCTGGGACTATGGTATCAGAACGGATAGGGTGATACGTGCAAACAGACCAGACGTGACGTTGATTGACAAAGTCAAGAAGAAAGTATCACTCATTGATGTCGCAATACCATGGGACACCAGAGTTGAAGAAAAAGAGAGGGAAAAAATGGATAAGTATCAAGATCTGAAAATAGATATAAGAAGGATATGGGATATGCCAGTGGAAATCGTACCCATAATCATAGGAGCACTAGGCACGATCCCAAGACCCCTGAAAAGGAATCTAGAAAAAACTAGAGGCTGAAGTAGCTCCAGGACTCATGCAGAGAGAGTGTGATCCTAGAAACGGCACACATAGTAAGAAAAGTGATGGACTCCTAAGGAGGCAGGATGCAACCCGGAACCCCACACTATAAATACCACCCAGTCGAATTGGAGGACTGTGATAGAGCAAAAAAAAAATAAAAAATAAATAAATAATAATAATAATAATAATAATAATAATAATAATAATAATATAATAATAATAAACATTGATTCATGCTAACCTAGAATCTTTTTTATGATAGCTGTTGTTGAAGTAAACAGGCTATTTAATAAGAACAACGTAGAGTTTTGTTATATAGCTGCCATTTAATAGGAATGTAACAAAAGGTAAGAAATATAGAAAACACAGATGCAAATAAAAAAAATCAACAAATGAATAAACAAAATTCATCTTTCTCTTTCACAGAGGAAAGTCTTTCCCGACTGATTATGCAAGAATGTTTTCCCCAAACAGGGAAAACATAGGCAGCGTTTCTCATTCACCCAGGAAGAGAATGGACGCTGTATTAGTCTATAATTCAAAGGTAGCGAGACTCATCCTTCTCGCTTCGTACCCGGCAAGAGAAATAGGGGAAAGCAAATACTCCCAGGTCATTTTAGCGAGTGGAGTGTAGCTATTCCACGCTCAAAAGTGAGCGTTTGAAATTCGCTAAAATATCAAGAAGAGAAATGGTAGTTCATCTTGAATGGATGGAGCTGCTTCATATTGGTAAGAGCGTGTAAATACGAGGAGGCCTGTGTAGTGCATCATACAATATTCGTTTCCCTTTGGACCTATATATGAATGGAAGGCGAAATGCTTTCTGTTTGGGCGTTTTTGGGCAGCCATTTAAATTTGTTACATGGAATATACCAATTGTTTTCCAAGCGGGTTCACAATGATAAAGGCTCGAAAACATTAGACTGTGCGTTGCACTGCACACTGGCCACTTTCTAGTGGTCCAATATATCAATGAAAGGTTAGATATATTTTTATTTGGAATTACCAGAATGTATTCGCATGTGCTATATATCTTGTATGAAATATTATCCAGAGCTTGTATGATATTGCAATATATTTGGACAGTAACATTATACGATGTACATTGTAATATGGTTTACTGTATCTAAATAAAACCTCAGAAAAACTCGGTTACAGTTTAAGGAAAATAGTTGGATATGTTTTATGCTTTATCTAACACAAAGTAAACTATCCGCGCTTTTGAAGAGCAGCAGTTATCTAAATGTATTTTCAATAATTCTAGGATTACAGTTGAACTGTTATTACAAACATTTTCTCATTAAAATTAAACAATCCTTTCCTGGAAAAGTGGACGTTTGTGTTTTGTGTGTATATATATATATATATATATATATATATATATATATATATATATATATATATATATATATATATATATATATATATATATATATATATATATATATATATATATATATATATGTGTGTGTGTGTGTGTGTGCGTGTGTGTGGGATTTGCGGTTACAATTATTTTTTTCCGGATGCGGATGTGGATGCGGATATCAATCTTTTAAATTTGCGGATGTGGATGCCAATGGGGATATTTGCGGATACTTTGTAAATCTAAAAAACTTATATATATTTAATTGTTAAAGACGACTTTCAGCTACACAATTCAAAATTATGTGTTACCACATAATATTTGATGTATTACTTGAGCGTAGAAACATAAGTAATACTCATGTATGTGTGTGTGTATACTTTCATATGAACGTACAAACAGTACCAGCACCAGCAATACATGAATGTGTTAGTTGTCTTGAAACAAGGTCATTTCATGTTCATCGTATGATAAGGGTAACAAAAGTAAAAACCAATTAAGATATAGAGAGAGTTTCCTAAAAAAAGCAATACCTTGCCTTTATGATTACAACTGCTGTAAATGACACATATGCTTTAAAACAAGTATGCTATAAACTTAATATGCTATAACAGAGCTACTTATAATGTATATACTGTATGAAATGTGTAATTGTGTGTCATGTATTCTGTATAATGAAACGAGAAAGCCAAATTTAGCCCCACAAAAAATCTACTTTTAGCTACAATGTATAAGTACAAACTATTGAACACTGTGCAGGGGGTGATATCTGTATATCTGTATTCAAGGTAGTTTTGTTGTTTCCTTGTTTCTCTTGTTCTCTCGTTTTTGTTGGTCACGGGCCGAGTGCCACCGTTAGTCAGGTTTTGGGCTTCGTCTACAATGTATCCTTAGCGATCCACATCCAAGAAGGAAGTCTTTTTCTAGTAGGAGACAGACAGTAGCCTTGGTAGAAGCAGTATGGTGCGATATGGTGAATAACTGGTATGATGGACAAGTTAATTTCAACGAAAGGATGAAGACCTCTACATTTGGATGTGTGGTGGACTTCTTTAAGTAACAAAAGGATCTTGAGACAATTATATACTACACTCTTTTTACGAGTCGGCAAATTGGCGGGGTCTTATGATGAGCATGTATCCCTGTCGTGACAGTTGGTTGCTGGTCATTGGTTGATTCCACCGACTTCGTCTGATTACTTTTATCCTGTTGGTAGTGAATGACTATTCCGACAATTCGCGAGATTGTGTCATTTGGTGATGCTTTGGTGTGTTATGATCACCAAAATTACTATGCTATTTATTGTTCTATTTGACAATTAATTCATTATAATTATTATAACAATATTATTTGTTGCATTTAAGCAGCAATGTGGTCTTGATTTATTTCAATGTTTACAGTTTAACTTTCATTTATTTATACTTACTGCCATTTAATTTCACATTTATTTCTGTTTGTAAATGACTATGGGTTCGTTCGGCTGTTAAAGTATTTGTTTATTTGCTTGGCATTTAACAATTAGGATGTTTACTTATTTGGTCAGCTGTTTTACTGTTTATCATTTAGATAATATGATGTTTAAGGTATTTATATTTAATTATCTTTTATTTTGATTCTTGGGATGTTATACTCGAGACTCAGACTTCCAGTCATTCCAGCCCCATCTTGATTATGTAAGTTAAAGAATGTGCAGAACCTGAGGTGAGGTACATAACAATATATATATATATATATATATATATATATATATATATATATATATATATATATATATATATATATATATTTGCCTTCTGAGTTGCATTAAAATATTTATTCGAAACTCCGGGTGAGAAACGGGTAAATTACAAGCAACCTAATCTCTCCTTTACGCAGAAATAAAAAAAAAAAAGTCAAGAAATATAGGGCAATGCACTATGAGGGGCACCTTGATTGCAGCAGTTGAAAGGGAATTTTTCATGAACTATAATTATGATTCAATTTGACTAAAAGGGGCAACGCTACAAGGACCGTGATAGGGTCTCAGTAAAGGGCTCTCGTAAATGGAAAGCTGCGAGAGAACTATTTTGAAGCATTACTTCTGGAAATTAGGTCGTTATCAAGCGTTTATTGAAATTGATTTTATTTCTATGAGCGTTTAATAATTGAAACATTCACACATACAGTTATAATATATATATATATATATATATATATATATATATATATATATATATATATATATATATATATATATATATCTACAGGGATGCTTTGTAGACACCTCCCCACCCCTTGCAAATAGCCCTTTTAGATGTCTTAATCATGAGAACTAATAACAACTACAAATTCACTTTCATACATACATTTTTACAGCTATTATGACATTTCAGTTAAAGTCGACATAGCAAGTAACTTATTTCTTAGAGACCTGTGAATTTGCTTCTCAGATGTCCCCAACAAAGAACTTGAAACAATCAGAAATCAACTTATCTTGTTAAAATACCCAAAGCACATAATAGAAAAAGCCATACATAAAGCAAGGAGTATTTTTATAAACCAACAGAAAACAAAGAAAAAGAAATATAAACAAACAAAATCATAATCTCTCACGTGGATAATTTACGAGATCACACAAATATTAGCCCGTTCCAACACTGTCTCCAAGGACATATATATGAGATCCCCTGTAGGGATTGTTATAAGTCATACACTGGAAATCATAAACGATCCGCCAAATGTGGACAGCATAGTTCGGCCATTTTCCATCATATAAATAACACAAACCATAATATGGATTGGAACCCATCCCGGAATTTTATACAAGAGTAGCTGTCGATACAATGTCAGATGGTAGAATCCTCACTGATAAAACAACAAGATAAGAGGATCAACCTTTCCAATGGAGCCTGGGACTCTGACCAGATAGACAGTATCTTCCTTAAGGCAACGATGAAGCGGATTAAGACAATTAACAGACCCAACGGCGGCTTAGCGATGACCCCAGGCGTCACCGAAAGGCATATCTCTCACTGTATATTTCGCTAATGAAACTTCTGTCATTTGCTGTTTGATAAGGGTACAAGGAGTCCACCGAAATATAGTCCTTAGCTTTAAACCAAAGTGTTAAATTTTTAACAGAAGAATTTATTTACACATACAGACACACACACACACACACACACACACATATACTATATATATATATATATATATATATATATATATATATATATATATATATATATATATATATATATATACTATATATATATATATATATATATATATATATATATATATATATATATATATATATATATATATATATATACACACAATATACACACACACTATATCCTACTCTCTATACAGATGTGTTCAATTTTATGATTAAAAAATAATTTTAAAATCACGAGAATTTCATGTTCTTAATGCAATCGGCTTATTGCGATTTTTTTTATTATCATAGAATTGATCCTAAATCGTACTCAATTATCAAAATATCAGAGGATATCTGTAAAAGAAAAACGTCATGGTTAAAAATAATAGACATTGTTGTAATGGAATAACATGGACGGCTTATGGCTCTCGAACATGTTGAGAATTTTACGTTAATTGTAATAAAATAAAAAATGTAATTGGCTGAGTTATCCAAGAATGAATATTACAAGTTTTCCATTATCAAATTGAATGAACTCAGCAACCATTCACAGTCATAATGCAATGTGAATCCTACATATTATATTTCTGCGTTTTTTGTTATATGGCTAAAACTTGAAGCACTGAAATTAAGTGGTCGTTACAAATAGATTGGATCGTTCATTTATAAAGAAAGCATATTTTTTGGCATTTTTTAAAAACAAATCTCAGCTAGTTATAAATATATTAACCTTATTATTACATAATTACAAATTGAAAGCTTACAGAGAAACTTAATTAAACAATCTCTTCAGATCTCGCTATAAAATTCAATAGTGATACTAAGATTGCAACAACATTTCATTTTAATGATTACATTGTAACAGGTAAACCATGTAAAATGTTTAAAGGTAGATTTTCAAATCCAGTGCTCGAAGGGAAATTAAAGAAAAGGAAACAAATGGTCCCATAATTATCTAATTGTATATAATCAAAGATCTAAAGATTTTCCCCACCTGTAATCCCAAGACAATCTTCTCCTCTGACCAGAATAAGAAATGAGACCAGGGGAGATTCTTTTTTCATTTTTTTTTCTTTATCGGAGAAGCATTTCTAGACTCGGGAATGGTAAAAGTTCTAAAAAGTAAAGAGGTGTAAGAGAGAGAGAGAGATAGAGAGAGAGAGAGATATATATATATATATATATATATATATATATATATATATATATATATATATAATATATATATATATATGGAATTTAATTTTCTTTTACCTTCTGAAATCTTATGGTATTGTTGAACATAGTTCTTAGGTCAACCAATAAATCCTCATGAGTCAATTTTTCCTAAATAGATATGCTTGATAATCTGTTTTGAATAATCTCTCTCTCTCTCTCTCTCTCTCTCTATCTCCTCTCCCACCACTCCCCGCTCTCCATCCATCTCTCTCTCTCGTCTCTCTCTCTCTCTCTCTCTCTCTCTCTATATCCTATCTTATATCCATATATATATATATATATATATATATATATATATATATATATAATATATATATATATATATATATATATATATAGATATATATATGGGCAATTTGAAGGAATACCGACGATCCCTCTATAAATCAGGAAATAGCCACACAAGAGGAAGTGTATGTACAGCTACGATGGCCTTTTCTTGAGAGAGATTAAACAAAGGAAGGAAGAAATGTCATTGAAATCGTGTCAGAAAAAACAGTTACCAAGCAGATTGATAAAGAACTTTCAATATACAACGACACATTTCATATATATATTAATATATTATATATATATATATATTATTAGAAAGAGAGAGAGAGAGAGAGCGAGAGAGAGAGAGAGAGAGAGACTTTGTCTTTCTGTATCCATATATCCGCAACTGTTTGTTTATTTGGAGTTTGTTTACACGAAAGCATTTTTCAGAACGCTGTACTTTATCTTGGACCGTTGATTGATCCAGAGTCTACACTTTCTGTGGGAATGTTTTTCTCACTTGTTTGCGTTGATCTTGTGCTTTTGGGGGGAAAATACTTTTTACTAAATGCCCCCACATACGCACACTTGCAGACGCGTACTCACACACACACTTACACACACACACACCTACATTTATATATATATATATATATATATATATATATATATATATATATATATATATATATATATATATATATATATATATATATACGAAATATATTTCCCAGTAAAATGTAGAAGCAGAAGGAAAAAGATCATTCTCATATTTATATAACAGTGATCATTGATAATAAAACTTGAATAGGGCTTAAATAAGTAAAATAAACCATTACAAATATTGAACAACTGTTTTCTGCAGAGTACGAAATGAGTCAGTGGAAAGAAAGAATATACAAATAAAGGGATGATGAATAATGAACGAGACAAAAGCAGAGCGAAGGAAAGCAGAACTAGAAATAAAATGTGAAGAGGATTATAAGAGAAAGACTAAGGATGGAAGATAAAATTGAATTGGAATGAAAGAGAATAGTAAGGGAAATATGTGTAAGAATACAATAGTAATTGATTATTGTTCTTGCTTACACGCCCTCAATAAACGATGACAAAAACGTAATCAAGAAGCTATATAATGGTATCAAAATTTGGTGTCTAAATGTAAATATAAAGGTAAATCCTAGCTATCTTTAAAACGAGTAATAATAATAATCTTCTCAGGTACATGCAGAAGTTGCGTGATGGCGTAAAAGAAAATAAATGAGTCATACATAAAAAAAAGTGAAATGTAAATAAGAAAATTTGAGGTGTACAAAAAAACGCAAATAACCATTGAATATACCGGCACTAAAGAATGAAGGATTTATCAACAGACATCATTAATGGCATTGAACTATTTATATCATAATATAGTATATGTATAATATAATATAATATATATATAATAATAATCATATATATATAATTAATAATATATATACATATATGTATATTATATATATATATATTTATATATATATTATATATAATTATATATATATATATATATATAATATATATATATATATTTTTATAATATATATATAATATATATATATATATATATATTTCAGATCACCTCTCTTGTTCGTAATGACCTGAAGGACAAGAATACACAGGTATTAACCCGGTATAGATCCACCTTTGTCAAGGTCCAGGCTAAACCCACACCATATTGCTCGTCACCTACTCCAAGGTGATGGTACCCAAGGTATTCTTTAGACCTTGATGGTACCAAACGTGACTGAAGCTTCATGGGACGCCGCATTTAGCAGTAGCACCCGGGAGGTGATCACAGTATGTTATACACCCATTTTGATATTGTGTGGTTGACAATTTAAACTGATAAACGATGTCTTCGTGCGGCCGTCTTCTTTCTTTACTTAGCACGATTTTACCTTGGACTTTGACGTAGGTGGATACATACCGTAATAATACCGAACATACCTGAATTATTCATAGGATATTGCGATGAGATTTCGTATGCATTCTGCATTCGGCAATAATCGATATATTATGGTTTGTTATCCTTCACCAGTTTTTATATTATTACTGTTTATTCTGGAGTCTCCCTGCGTGTGCTGGAATGCTTCGATTCAAATGACGTGAACTGGCTTCACATGTCAAGTTTAATTTGTGAACCGTCCCAGTCTGGTTGGACGGAGGTTTTAAAGGCTTGTCTGACGATATTGCTAATTATTTTACGCGTAAAGCATTTGTTGCATGACGTATTTTATTATGGCGTGTGTACTGAAAA
>NC_087220.1:35248762-35251262 GCF_015104395.2 Macrobrachium nipponense | reverse complement strand
GTCCGTGGATTGGTTTGTTGTGCCATTCCTCTTTTCTGTTTGTCATTCTCCTATCTCTGTATAATTCTGTGTCTTTTATCAGTCCTTCTTCCCATGCACTCTTGAGCAACTCATCTTCACTGGTTTTCAGATATTGCCCCAGTGCCCTGTTCTCGATGTTGATGCAGTCCTTTCGTGTTGTGTATAGTCTGTCCATATTTGCTCTTGGGTGTGGTGCTTTGTGTATCGTCATATGCTTCCTAGTTGTCTGGTCTATGCTGCAGAGTTCTGCCTTCGTCCATTCCACTACTCCTGTGTGTATCTGATTTCTGGCATTGCGTTTTGACTTGAGTATCACCTTAAGTCTCTGTATATATTATTTCATGAACGTGTCCTTCATCTCTTGGAGTTTTATATCCTCTCCTTCCATTATTTCCAGGTATTTGTATTCTGTCACATCTATGTGCTTGATGTTGTTCCCATCTGGTAGCTTTATCCTTTCATCCCTTGTTACTTTGCCCTTTTGTATGTTGAGGAAGGCACATTTTTCTATTCTAAACTCCAACCTGATGTCCCCAGATACAATCCTTACTGTCTGGATGGTTAGTTTTGTGGCCTCTTTTCTTGAGTTGGTACCCAGTATCCATCTTCTGCAGTACTTTTGTCATGGAAATCATGGCTACTACGAAGGGTAATGGGGTCAGTGAGTCGCCCTGGAAGATCCCTAACCTCTGCTAGTGTTATTCCAAAGCTTGTAAGTATTGTATTCCAGTTTTGCATTGTATTCCTTGGGAAGCTGATGTTGTTTTCCTCTACCCCCTATATTTTCAGGTTCTCTATTAGCCATGTATGTAGTATCATGTCGAAAGCTTCCTTATAGTCAATCCATGCCATGCTTAGGTTGGTTTTCCTTCTCCAACTGTTCTTCATTACCATTTTGTCTATCAGGAGCTGGTCTTTTGTGCCCCTACACTTCCTTCTGCAGCCTTTCTGTTGGTGGGGGATGGTATTTGTATCCTCTAGCTAGTTGTATGACCTTTCACTGTTGATACCAGTTAGTAACTTCCACATTACTGGTAGGCCGGCAATTCGGCCTGTAATTACTGGCTATATTTACCTTGCTCTTGTCTTTCTGTTCTAAGGATGTTTTCCCTGTGGTCATCCATGTGGGTGCATGGTGGTTTGTGATACAATACTGGAGTTGTTCTGCTATTCGTGGGTGTAGGGCCACCTTGAAGCTTTCAAGCCAGTATTCATGGACTTCATCGGGAGCTGAGGCTTTCCAGTTGGGCATTTTCTTTAGTTGGTGTGTAATTGTGTCTGTCGTGATCTCTATGAATCTTTGTTTTATTATCCCTATTTCTTCTGCGTTTACTTCCTGGAGGCCCGTTGCATGTTTTTTGGGTGATACCAGATTGCTCCGTACGTTTTCCCAACTTCTCTTACTTGGTTTGGCTTCAGGAATTTCTTGGTGGTTGTCTTCCTGTCTTAGTTGGCTGTATAGTCTTTTCTGGGTGGTTCCGAATAGTTTGTTCTGTTTGTATCCCTTATTCCTGTTCATGTACCGTTGGATCTTATATGCTTTGGCCTTAAGTCTCTGTTTTACATTTTCTACTGTGTTGTTTAGTCTCTTCTCCTGTACTTTGTATTTCTCGTTCAGTTCCTCCCTTGTTTTCTTGCTTCTTAGCCTTTTTGCTGCTATCTCTTTCAGTTTACTCAAGTCATATCTAATCATCATGATTTGCTTTTCCAGGCACCTTTTCCAAGGCTGTAGCTGTATTGGTTTCTGTTGTATTGGTACTGTTGGTGGTGTTGGTGTTCATGTCGCCATGACTTCTGCTACTACTCTTGCTCCTGCATATGCCGGGTTATTTGTTTCTGTGATACGGGTGGTGTGAATTTCTATAATTATTTAATTGATCTCACTTTGTTCTCTCTGTATCTGGCTTCATCCAATGTCTGATCTTTTCTACCCATTCCGTCCTCTCTATTAGTCGTCGGTGTTTCTTTCTGTGACGTTTGATAGATCATCATCCCTGTCGTCTTCTGTGGTATCGTCTCTCAGTTTGTCTTCTTGTAATTCGTTGTTGAGTGTTATTTCTCTTTCCAGTTCCTCTTTCTGTTGGTGAGATCCAGTTCTTTTTCTTCATGTTCCTTACTTGTTCTTCCAGTCTCTGCTCTGTTGGGGGTGTGATCAACCTTCTATCCTCTTTCCTTCGCGTTGCTTCTGATGTAGCATCTCCATATTACCTTATTTTCTTCTCTTGTCCATTTCTGTTTCTGGTTTGCTTCTGTAGCTCCAGTCTCTGTTGTCGGTTACTGTTGTTGCGGTGGTCAGTTGCTGGATGGCAACTTCGCTCCTCGGTTGCCAGAGGTTCCAGTTACGTCGTTGTCGTTTAATCCTTCATTTCTTTCCATCATTCCTGAGTTTTGTTATCTAACCCATAGCTGGACCCTACACCACCAGTATTATTATTATTATTATTATTATTATTATTATTATTATTATTATTATTATTAT
>NC_087220.1:35231262-35236262 GCF_015104395.2 Macrobrachium nipponense | reverse complement strand
ATTTTCTGAAACTTGCTTTCGTCCCTCAGAATAGACTCCATTTTATTAATATAATCTTCTTTGTTCAAGATGACAGTGCCCTTACCCTTATCAGGTTTAGTAATTATCAAGTTTTCATTTTTTGCCAGATTTTTCAGAATATCTAAGTCAGTTTTCTTAAAGAAAGGTGTCCAGTTAGTCGTCAATTTTCTAAATGCCTGTTGAGTAATATCAGATAGTTGTGACTGTAATTTACTAATATCAACATTAAAAGGCTGATTTTTAACCTGTGAAATAATGATTCTAAAGGCAGAAAAAAACCTGTTGTAGTTCGGTTTGTAACAAGGCATGCAGAAGTCCAATCCAAGAGATAACAAGAACTCTTCTCGTTTTGACAGTACATGAGAGGAAAGGTTAAATATTGAACTCACACTATGGTTAAAATGAGGAAGGAGAACACCAAGGCTTTGTAATTTTATACTATGGCATCGTTGAATACTGGTAATATGGTCAGAAATGTTTTTGTTAAACAGAATTTGAAAAATTTAAAAATAATAAAATCAATAAAAGACCAGGGTGCTTCGAACACGTTGAAATAAACAATGCACAGCAGATAAATGTTTAGTTACATAAAAGTTTTTTGTATTGATTTCCATGTTTAATAATTTGTTGGTGGCTATATCCTTGTCACCCTGTCCTTCCATATGCTGTGGCCTGCTTTCGCCAACGTTTTCTGTCTTATATATTATATATACCTATATATATTATATATATATATATATATGATATATATATATAGTATATATATATATATATATATATAGATATATACATATATATATTATTATATATAGATATAATATATATATATATATATATAGATATATATATATAATATATAATAATATTAATATTATTAATATCATATAATATATAATTAATAATATATTATATATATATATATATATATAAATTATATAAATATAATTATATACTATATATATATAGATATATATTTATATATAAATATATATATATATATATAGATATATATATAAATATATATATATATATATATAGTATATATATATATATATATATATATATATATATATGTATATATTAATATATATATATAATATAATATATATATAGAATATATATATATATATACTATATATATATAATATATATATATATATATTATATATATATATTAATATATATATAGTATCTTATATATATATAATAATATTATATATAAGTATTAATATATATATATAACCCGGGGATATATATATAATATATATATATTATATATTAATTATATAAATTATATATATATTAATATATATATATATAAAAGATTTATTATATATATAATATGATATATATATATTATATATCTAGATAATCTATATATATATATATATCTATATATATATATATATATATATATATATATATATATATATATGATATATATAAATATATATAAGTCATATCACATTTCCGTGATTCATATACATATATCGAGCTACAATGTCCTTTAATATCTAATTCGACTCTACTCGGAATTAATAATATTTTTTCATATATGCTTAACCGAAGGGGAATTTTTCATGATAATAGACTTGCCTGGACCAGGGCGCGAACCCGTGTATCCTTTCAAACCCAGGAACGTCAGTGAAGCTTTACCTACTACACCACCGCGGTGGTGTAGTAGGTAAAGCTTCAATGACGTTCCTGGTTTGAAAGGATACACGGGTTCGCGCCCTGGTCCACGCAAGTCTATTATCGAGAAAAAATTCCCCTTCGTTAAGCATATATGAAAATATATTTAATTCCGAGGTAGAGCGAATTAGATATTAAGGACATTGTAGCTCGATATATAATATATATATATATATATATATATATATATATATATAATATATATATATATATATATATTTATATATATATATACATATAAATCTAATAAAAAGAGCCCATAAAAACACCAAAATATAGAGAGAAAAGTACCTTATTTCAGAGACTGCTGTCTCCCTCTTCAGGTAGATGAATGAGAAAAGTTTACAGAAAAGGTGGTATTTATACTAAGAGGTTCATCCACAGGCAAGCCAATTTAGGTCACCCCCGCTAATAATCTTCCTTTAATCTTCTTAAGCGTTGGTTGAATGAAAACCTTGTCGATCGTATCTGAAATACATGCTCTTTTTGAGATGTTCATTACCTGCCTCTCTTTTATTAAGGCCGATTCCATCATTTGACTCTTGTACCGGCAGTTGCTACTATAAATTACACGTAACAAATTCCAGTTTATTCTATGGTTATGTTCATTTAGGTGGTTGAAAATAGCTGAGTTCTGTTGTCCATACCTAACTGATCGTTTGTGTTGTATTAATCTCTGGGGAAGTGATTTACCTGTAAATCCGATGTAAGATTGGTCACAGTCCTGGCATGGGATTTGGTAAACCCCAGTGTCCTTGGGAGATGTTTTTTTTTTGGACATTAATCAGGGATTTGGCTAAGGTGTTTGGGTAAGTAAACAACTTAGCCAATATATATATATATATATATATATATATATATATATATATATATATATATATATATATATATATATATATAATATATATATATATATGTGTGTGTGTGTGTGTGTGTGTGTGTGTGTAGTAGATAGTAGATAGATAGATAGATAGATAGATAGATAGATAGAGAGAGAACATCAATTTTTTTCCTTTTTACAAAATAATGTATTTGATTTTGTGAAATGTACTTAAACAAAAATACCAGATAACCTGGGGTACGAGAACTTGTGTTCATTACATCGTGTGTGTAATTAATCAGAGTTCACATTTGTCTAAAGGTCATGATTTTTACTAGCTTGTATATGACACTGCAAATGAATTTCTGTAGCAACATTTGAAATATATAATTTTTAAAGACAAAGGATAGAAATGACTGCCTAAATTTTTTCACTTATGTTTTTAACTGTTGTTATATTTACATATGATTTTTCCCTAACTTTGTACAATGTTATTCTTAACTTCATATTGGGGTTCGAACTCTGAAAACAATTGCTCACTTACGCACACACATATACACACAAAAACACACACACACACACGCATATATATATATATATATATATATATATATATATATATATATATATATATATATAGTCATTGTTCTGCATTCCAAGTTTATTTTGAGGAATTCAAAATTTAGCTCTACTCAAAAATATGCCTTGCTCAAAAATGACTATAGTGACTCAAAGGGGCAATTGTCTATGAACAGAAATAGTAAGAACCTTTTTAGAAAACCGCTCAAATTACTTTTCGAAAGGATTGAAGGTAAGTGCAATTTTGTACACTTATGAATAGAATTTTCATAAGGCAATCAGAAGACCAAGGTTATAGGAGCACTGATTGGCTCTGTTACCACTCTTGTCATTAGTTACTATTAATTACAATAGCAAAGCAGATGTGCCTCAACTGCAAACAGAAAACCCTGATCCTAAATGATCACATAGGTGCATGAATATGGATCAAGAATTTAAACTTGCAACATTGAGTAACATAAAATGGTGGAGTACTGTAAGCACGCATTAAGCTCCCACTGAAATCTTAGGAATTATATTCCAAGAGGTGGTACGAATGTGCAAAGCAGTCAAAATTTTATCATTAGATAGTAATGAAGGTTAACTTAAGTGCAGCTGGTAAATGGCAAAGTGAGAATTACATAAAATAGTTGATTAATCACAGCTTCAATATCATGTTAATGCAATGAAATCACTATTAGCAAAGTGGAACGCACTAATACCACATCAACACTGAATTCACATGAATATCACAATTACTATAACTCAAGTGGGCCTCTGATGGGGACTGGAATAAGAATTGGAATATGAGAAAACAGTTGAAACAGGGAATGAGTGCAAGGAAAAATAAATGAAGGGCTGACAGAACAACTTCTAATTTCAATTACCTTAGCCCTTGGGCAGGATGAGCATAGATCAGGCCAGAACATCAGATTAAGTTCTTTAGTCACTTGCAGGGCTTCAACAAGGAATTGAAGGGAAGGCACTCCTCATCTGGCCGTGCCCTTTGGAACTTCAGGAAGTCGGATATAGCAGCAGGCCAAGACATTGGGCACGACACCGCTTCGGAATGGAATGAGACCACAAGGCTGTTTAAGGGTTAATGCAGGACATACTACCTCGGGTGCTGGCTAGGGCAAAGTGCAATTTAGCAGGCCAGGTCAGGCCATTTCATGTCTCTCTCAATACTAAATTGAACTCCTCAAGCTGGATTTATTGTCTTGGATCCTATGCAGGTACCTGAAAGAGGTCATTGGACGCCGGCTGAGGAGGTGTTGAAAAAGGAGAACAATAGTGCTAACTTGGGCCGAGAGGCTCTTGTCAGTAGGCGTAAATGCAGGTGTGTGGAGGCGGAGTTGCGGTTGTGGAAGGCTACAGTGAACAATGGCGAGGAAAAGGGTCAGGTAAAATGGTTATGAATCAGGTCAGACCGACATCACGTGAGATGTTGTCAATTCTGGCAAGTGAATGGGACTCCTACCTAAATATATCGGGGGACTATAATTATAATACAGTGGGATGCAATGGCAAAGGAGGAGCAATTCCCTTAGGTGTTGTTGACTTTTCGGGATTTGTCTATGTGCGGTAGCTGGGTATGACAAGCAGATGAAAAGCGATAAATCAAGTTTGACACGTCGTTAAAATAAAATGAGGAATGTTTTCCGCCTACGAGACGGTGTTTGGAAACAAAAGAAAAAGAGGCTAAGTGAAAAAATGGTCTCATGGCTTTGAACTACATCCCGACAATAAAAGATTGTTTTATTGTGTCCTTGACATGAAACAATTTAGTCTAGTTCATTTGTTTTTCCCTCCTATTCGAATTCTACCTTATTCTCACAATTTTCCTTGACGCTATTCCATCTAAATGTTAAGTTTGCACGAAGAAAAGAAATAGAGTTTGTGTGTGTGC
>NC_087220.1:35198762-35228762 GCF_015104395.2 Macrobrachium nipponense | reverse complement strand
GTTTGTTTGTTTGTTTGTATGGTGCTTTTACGTTGCATGGAACCAGTGGTTATTCAGCAACGGGTATACGTAGTTTGATCTGTATATTCACCCTCAATTGTTTTCAATCCTTTTTACCGTCGAAGTTAAAGAATGATTCCATTTGTTCTGATTACTTTTCAACTTCTATGGTTTAACTTTATCACCTTTACTTGATCAGTTTGAGTGAAATAATTTTACTTTGCGGCAGGTTTCTTAATATTTTGTTTCCATGGGGGAAAATTGTGACTTTTATTATGTACTTAAAATATGAGGTTTGGTTACGAGTCGCAAAATTCTTTTTAACTAGCGGGAGTAAACTGTCTTTAGGAACTCTATATTCATTGCTTTCTAAATATCGATTGACCATTAATAAGCAGGTGAGGTAAAACCTATTAATAGTTTTACTGTACCGGCATAGTTATAAAACAAATTCAGGCTCATTTTGAAAGAAACGCCCCGACCACAGAGGTCGAGCATATTTTGCATGCATGCATTATTCACTGCATGTCAGAGGGGATATACCGTGCCAATACCGCACATGGAAAGCACTGTTTCCTGAGAGAAGAGAGAGAGAGAGAGAGAGAAGAGAGAGAGAGGAGAGAGAGAGAGAGAGGAGAGAGAGAGAATGTTTAAAAATTCATAGAATCTATAATGTCAACTTGCAGTTAATCATTTCTGAGTATCATAAATGTCATCAAAGCAGACCCTTGACGTTCCAGACCACCCATTGCGACATTCATTGATGGTGATTCAATTCATTTTAAATACAATCAATAGATTTCGCGCTGAGGTAGTGTAAATATTGGATATTTATATATCTTTGCCTGCAAAAACGGCCGAGAATATGTCTCCATTCTCTGTAATATTATATGCTATCAATGAAGAACCTTTGGAATTTCATGGTATAGTGACGTAACATTGAGTGAATGATGGGAATTTCCGAAAAATAATGTGTATTTTTTTACAGTGATTAATGGGAGAATTACACATAACTATAAAATATTTATTTGAGGTGGACCAGTGTTAGGAACTGTAGCTTATTGTGAAAAAAAAAATCAATAATATTTTGCATTGTCAAAGTTGGACCTTCATTTATCATAGTTTGTGGGTGAGTGTAAGATTAATATAGAAACGTTTTATAACCATATTTATATAATACTAGATAAAAGTACTGATAGGTGACAACACGCAACGTATTTTCGTGGCTGATTTCTAACTCAAGTTTTCGCGTTCCTGCTTTTTATCACTCTTCCTCTCATCTTCCTGCATTACACGGACATCAAGACACCGACATCTTCCTCTTCCTCTTACTTTGTCTGCCACTGCACGCACATCACGGTTTCCAAATACCCAGGATTCTCGGCTCTTTCATCCTCTCACGAACACCTTCGTCCATATCTGATTATGCGGATTCGTTTGGTCTGATTTTCGCGTATCTCACGAGATGATTGTTATGCCTTTCTCAGTAGTAGATCAGTATCGGGTCTTCTGTATATTTGATTTCGACTATTTTGATTCTTTCCACGCGGTTTTTATCGAAAAACTGCAAAAAAGAAAAAAATAACATTGCAACATTTATATATATGTATATACCTTATTAAAATTATAAGGTGATAAACAAGTATAAATGCCTGAGTGTCCGGTTTTTTTTAGTTTAAATGATACATGGCTATTTAGTGATAGATATTTAATCGCACACTAAAATCTCTCACATCATTTTGTTCTCATTTTAATTTTTTGGGATATTTCCGTGAAGTATGTCTGCTTTATTTTGACTGTAAATACATATATATATATATATATATATATATATATATATATATATATATATATATATGTGTGTGTGTGTGTGTGTGTGTGTGTGTGTATGTATATTATATATATATATATATATATATATATATATATATATATATATATATATATATATATATATACGTATATATATATATATATATATATATATATATATATATATATATATATAATATATATATATATATATATATATATATTACAAACCTCTGGGGTTCTAGTACAGGTTCTTAGGTACCAACTTTCTTTTACTAGGATCATAGACAGTATATGCAACCCATGTTCAAGGAAAGCAGGCACAAAAACACTACGAAAGAAACTTAACAGTATTTATTACAAAATGAAGATAACTTAAATCAGCCTTGTGGGTTAAGTAAAATACTTACAGTAAAATTGAGTTTAAAGCAAGAGGACTAAATATCAGGTCCTCAGCGAGTCACAAGGCACCCTAAAGCTAAATAACTAAACCGTAAAAGAAATCCAGAGAAGGAGAACAAATACTTCATAAATCAGGGATGATCCAAACATATGCCGGCCAAAACTATCCTAAATAACAAAAGGGTGAAGGAAGTGAAATATATCAAAACAAAGAAAACCTTACATTTACCTACCTAGCCACAAACAACTAAAGATATGGAATACATAGCCATGAATACTTTAAAATACAACAATAATGGCAATGAACATATGTACGCACATAGGTGAAAACTATCACAATGTATATATACATAATATATGTAATGCACGTACACTGACAGTTATAATCCTTAACGTCAGAGATGAACAACTGAAGTCGGGCCGAACTACTTTAGCTATCACGACATTGCTATCAAGATAGGTGTAGCCAGCAACCTATTCTTAATAGCGTTATGAATTTGTTCCCCAGATTTCCTGGAAAAAGAATTTGAACTAATTCGTAAATAACTTTCGTCTTTAAAGTATCCTGACCATATAATTGAGAAAGCAATTTGCAAAGCAAGCGTAATTTTCTACCGACCCCCTAAAGACAAGACCAGAGATACACCCAACAATAAAATAAAAATTCCTCACTTGGACAGGATTAAGATGGTGACTCAGACCCTTGGAAAATCTAACCCTTTTGCATTTACTTACCCAAACACTTTAGCCAAATCCCTGATTAACATCCAAAAAAAAGACATCCCCCAAGGACGCAGGGGCTTATGAAATCCCATGCCAGGACTGTGACCAATCTTACATTGGATTTACAGGAATATCACTTCCCCAGAGATTAATACAACACAAACGGTCAATTAGGTATGGACAACAGAAATCAGTTATTTTCAACCATATAAATGAACATAACCATAGAATAAACTGGAATTTGTCACGTATTATTTATAGCAGCAACTGCTGGTACAAGAGTCAAATGATGGAATCAGCCTTAATAAAAGAGAGGCAGGTAATGAACATCTCAAAAAGAGCATGGGATTCAGATGTGATCGACAATATTTTCATCCTACCAACGCCTAAGAAGATTGAAGGAAGATTATCAGCGGGGGTGACCTAAATTGGCTTACCTGTGGATGGATCTCTTGGTATAAATACCACCTTTTCCGTAAACTTTTCTCATTCATATACCTGAAGAGGAAGACAGCAGTCTCTGTAATATAGTATTCTTCTCTCTATATTTTGGTGTTTTTATGGGCTCCTTTTACTAGATGGTATTCTGTTGTAACATAAAATTTTTACCAGTCATATATATATACTATATATATATATATATATATATATATATATATATATATAATATATACATATATATAAACACATCATATATATATATATATATATATATATATATATATATATATATATAATATATATATATATATATATACATATTTGGCTGTGGGGTCATATATAGATATTGTACAAAAGAATAGGGAAGGAAATAGTGCCCGCGCTAAAGTAGAAAATAAAACTAATAATATTAAAAAATGGAAGCGACGAAAGACTCGTAAATATAGTCTTGTTGACATGCTGTCAAATCTGTACAGGATATTTTACACTTGCGATATTTCGATGTGGAGCTCATATATATATATATATATATATATATATATATATATATATATATATATATATATATATATATATATATATATATATATGTATATATATTTATATATTTATTTATTTACTTAATTATTTATTCATATGTACTATATATGAATGTTTACGAAAGAGAATTTATCTTTTTACGCTATATCGTGTACTAGGTTATAAGAACTTTTATAATTATTATTATTATTGTTACTGAAAAATAATAATATTAATATTGCCACATCACTACAAAAACCCTCAACCTTCTGAGCAATTTTCTAGGAACGAGTATGTTAGTAGAAAGAAAGGTAAAATAAAGATGAGGAAGAAGAGGATTACAGAAACACTAAAGCTAATGATGACAAATATTTAAATAATCAACTTTGAAGAAAGAGGTCATAATGATTACGGCCAAAGGTCGTGACATTTTAAAGGAGCACTGCTGTCTCTCTTATATGTGTGACCGTTTATTTACGGACAGGCAGCTAACAGTTAACTAATTATATATATATATACATCTATATATATATATATATATATATATATATATATATATATATATATATATATATATACATATATAATATATATATATATATATATATATATATATATATATATATATATATATTATATATATATATATATATATGTACACGAGGTGTAAGATGAAAGAAAGAGACATGCCAGATTAGTTTTGTTACAAAAGTGAAATTATGCATTGTTTCCTTGGAAGTAATCCTTCCAAGAGTTAATGCAGGATTCTGCATTTGCGTCTGCCACCCATGGAAGAAGTTGGGAAAGTCATCCTCCTTGAGGCCCTTCAGCTCCCTCGCCACAGTGGTCTCGATCTCTTCTACAAAGACAAAACTGGTTTCTTTGAGAGCAGTTTTCAGCCTGGGAAAGAGCCAGAAGTAACACAGTGCGAGATATGGGGAATAAGGCGGGTGTTCCTGAACTGCGGTCTGTTTGTTGGCCAAGAACTGCCTCACACTGAGGTATGTGTGTACAAGAGCGTTGCCGTGGTGAAGAGGCCGTGAATTGTCTCTCCAGAGAACCCTCCTAGTTCTCTGTATTCGGTAAATTTGTATTCTGACGTGGTTCTAACTATGAAACCAATCCACAAAGCGAACATAATCTTCAATCAACCCACTCAAAACTAAACAAGAGGTAAATAAACATGTAGGATCCAATGTTTGAGCCATGCAGAATTTGGAAAGCCACGAGGCGGGGGATTATAATGAAACATTTACCATCTAGTGGATAGATCTGAATTAGGATGAAGGAGCAAGCGCTGCTCCCCCTAATCCTTCTTAGGTAATTAAGCATGTACGATCCAATGTTTGTTGACCTTGGGGTCAATTGATAGTGCCCTGGCCTTCAGTTTGAGTGACTGGGGTTCATTCTCAATAAAAAATAAATTTATCTCTGTAAAACACATGCTGATGTGTTCATTACCTCCATATTATATGTATATATATATATATATATATATATAATATATACAATATATATATCTATATATATTATATATATATTATATATATATATGATGAATTCATTTTCTATTGAGATTGAACCCCAGTCACTCAAACTGTAGGCCAGGGCACTATCAATTGACCCCAAGGTCAACAAACATTGGTTCCTACATGCTTAATTACCTAAGAAGGATTAGGGGGTGCAGCACTTGCTCCTTCATCCTAATTCAGATCTATCCACTAGATGGTAAATGTTTCATTATAATCCCCCACCTCGTGGCTTTCCAAATTCCGCATGGCTCACATGTGGTTGGGACATCTGGCTTAACTCTCGGGGGTTCAGGGTACCTGTGGAAGGAAATGGCCGACGGCAGTCTTTGCGGAATTAACATATTTGTAATTTATGTTTACGGAGGGAATTTTTTAGTTGTTAAGAAATTCGTTGGCTCATGGGCACGAACTAAGGAACCAAGAATTCAGGACGTACAATGATTTGTAAAGTTGGAATTGGTATCAACTTATCTTCACCTGTTGGCCGAGTCGATAAAATCACTGAATTCCTGATTTCTCCTCTGTGCGCTGGTTCGATTCCACAAGAGGACGAAATTATTATCAACTAAAAAATTCCCCTTTAGTTAACATATATGAAAATATATTAATTTCGTGGTAGAGCGAATTGGATATTAAGGGAAATTTGTAGCTTAATATATATGCATACACACACACACACACACACACACACACACACACAAACATTTATATATATATATATATATATATATAATATATATATATATATATATATATATATATATATATATATATATATATATATATATATATATATATATATATATACATGGGGGGAAGAACCCCCAGTATTCATAAGGTAAGCGTGGACACGAAACGGAAGGCAGACCCCACACCCTATTACACACACAGGCTCTCTCTCTCTCTCTCTCTCCAAGGAATCACCCTCTCTCTCTCTCTCTCTCCACCTCTTTCTCTCCATTCTAACAGGTAATGAAAATGAGAGAGTTGCATCATAACATAACGTTTATTTACAAGAATAACTAAATCAATTAACTAAGTAATCCAGTCTTACAGACTAACATTGTCAAGTCACCCAAAAGTCCACACCCCTCCGGGAACTCTATTCCAAGGTATTCCAGATCCGTCTGTTCAAAGATACAGAACACATCCCGGTAAGCACACGCACAAGTTTAAAGACAAAGTTAATAAAATGGAACATCTTACAAGATATCAAACAAGCCATCCCTTTGGCTAAAGTAAAGGTAACACTTACCCATTCCCAACCAGAATATCACTCACTGATAAATAAAAACACTTTGGCATCTGCCATCATGGCTTCGCCTTCCTCCCCGAATGTCTGTGCAAGTCTTCCCATAAACTTGGCTAGTGATACATTATGAATAGAAGAGGCGCACACGCACATACGAATGCACACTTTGACAACGCCTCATATTACTGGCTACAACCAGTTTCCCAAAGGCACTTTGAGAATAGTTCATAAACTGTCGTACATTGACTTTCTGAATTAAGCACTTTTATCTCACGCCATCCCCTAGAAACTCATTGATCAGCTACTCTCAGGTCGTCACCTCTGCACTGTTCTCCACATTCCATAGGTCACAGAGAACGCACGAACAATATATTATTAATCAAAATCCCTAGGCCTTACAGTTAGCTCGGCCACCTATATGCTAGCCCCCGCCTAGCAAAATTGCTTACATAATACAAAACACTGGCTGGCTTAAAACAAAATAAGTAAAACTGCACGTCTCTGGCATTATAAAATAAAGTCTTATCACGCTTTATCTCCCAATAACACAAAACGCATTTTCTCTCATATTTTCTGCATTAGGATTCTTGAATATCCCTCTTCGCTTGTCTGCAACTAGCTGAACAGACAGCAACAGGCTATAGCAGGCTGTAGCAACTGTAGGAAGACGGAATGCCTCCCTCATCGTAGAAGACTTCCCACGGCTTCTTGTAGATCCCCAAAAAACACGCTGTAGAATTCTCGCGAACACCCACGTAGAAATTCTTGTAATCACCCTGGACAACACGGCAGCAACCTCTCTTCACGGCTGGTGGACGTCTTGCTGGTGTCGGGGAATGACTTTTGGCGTACGTTAGTATGTCAGTCAGGTCTTTGGTCAATCTAAGAAAATTAACCCAAACATACTACCTCTATCAAACAATGATCTCAAAAAGGTCAGAAATACTAACTGAACGTCTCCCAATTAACTCCCTTTAATATGACTACTAAATCATAAGTCATTATCACAACTCTCTAAGAAAAAGAAACATCAAGTTCTCCAACTCAATTCTCCAAACTCACACAGCAGCACACACACAACTCAGAAATCACAGCAACTCCACGGAATTCTGCACTCACATATCGAACTCGAATGTGCTCACAAAAAAAAAGAAAAAAAAATTTGTAACGAGCTCAAGAAAGAAAAGAATCACGTAACACCCAGACCCAAAAATGTTCTCGCAAGTTCTGATTTGATTTGAACAACCCACAAAATCAGTAAAAATCTACAACTTTTAACAGCAAAAACCCCTTTACTGCTCAATAATTAATTACAATGAGACTTAATGTCAAACTCCCATTACTTAAGTAACAACTCTCGAAAAATTACACCTCCCGGTAAAATCAAATCTCCCGTCCAAAAAAGAAATGCTACTTAAGCTCAATCCCCAAATCATATCTCTCATAGGAAAAGGAAGAAAAATAATAAAAAAAAAAGATAATCACAAGTAGATTTCCCCAATCACAAAATACATAATACATGTATAATATGCATAACTCCTGCGTTTTCCCCAAGAAATGCTCCATGTAAAGCCCCGGAATTTGCCAGAAAGCAAACTCTCACACATGCGCTTTCGTGAAATGCTATAGCCAACATTTCCAGATATTGCAAAAATTCTGATCTGTCACCATCAGAGGAAAAGAAACAGCACAGCGCTCATCACATCGCTTGTCAGCAGAAAAATCGCCTGCGGACGCATGCTCAAACAACAGCGCAAAAATTGTCTAGTCAGACACATAAGTTTGGAAACTCATGATTCTCAAGAAAAAAGGTCTAACTGACACATTTCACAGAATTAACTCCAGGATATGACTAATGTGTTCAAAAATTTGTCTCGAAGACTTATTCTCTCAACATGACTTTGTCCCAAATTATATTTCTCCAAGAATAACACACTTGTGAACATGAAAAATGCACACATCTCCAAATGACTCTTAATGCAGTAATGCCATTCGCCTCTAAATAGTCACGAAATCAAAAAAGAGAACCTCAGAAATCTTCTCTTGACTCGAAAAAAAACTCCCATAACCACAAAAAAAAGGGTCACCCGCCAAAGATCAATTCCAACTCCATTATGAGACACCATATCAATAATAACACCACTCCGGTTATAAAAATATTTCCTCCATTTGGTTAATAACCAACCCCCTTATATTATTCTCTTATTTCTCCAATAGCCACATGTCAGTAAAAAAAAGACACCACTCCAGGAATAGAGAATAATCACCTCTATTTCGGCAAATACAAAATATTTACCTCTATTTCCCCAATAACTCCATGTGGAACAAAACAAGGCTCCAAAAAATATATCTCCAAAAAATGTGCACTCAAGGCAACTAACTCACACTCTCACAAATATTGCCCCATAATCTCCAAATATGTGTCTCCATTTGCAACAAATATGGCTGCAAAATAATTGAACTAAACATAGCTCATATCACATTGGCAAATATCAAAAATGGCCAAAAATATATATCTCCCATATATTATATCTCAAATATAACTCCAAAATAATATATACCTCCAATTATCTCTCCAAATATATCTCAATTATAACTCAATTCTAACTCCAATTCTCCAGAGAATAACTCAATGTTATAGTGAAAAACTATAAAAACTCTCTCCATTTAGCATAACTGCTAAAAAAGGGCAAAAACTCGGCAAAAAAACTGTCTAGAAAATTCTAGAAAAAACCACCAATGTGCCACAAGTCATTGTAACAGAACTCCAAATTCACAGTGTCTTAGCAAAGACTTCTCCATATGCACTACGACATAAGCCACTAGAAAACTTAACCAAGTTTCCTATCTCTCACAAAGTTGTCACAAATACGACAAGGGTATTGTGCAAGAAAACTCACAATTTCTGGAACACAAATATCCAGAGAAAAAATGTAGTGCCATTACGTATGCATTCAAAACTATGCAAAAAATTCTCCCATATATTTCTCTATAGCATCAAATAGCTAAAACACAAACACGTTCCCGAACAATGACTCTAAGTCACGAACTGAGACATTAAAAAATATCCACACCAACTGGAGAGAAAAAATAAATTCAAATTCACCCATGGTAAAAAAAACTTGTGTCAGCTATGGCTAATTTCCAAAAAAGGAGAAAAGAAAAATCCGGCACTGTTCACTATCTCCCGTAACTCACTAAATGTCAAGCAATTATCTGCTGAACTCATAAAAAAAAAAAAAAAAAAACTAAAATGTGTTGTTAGTTCCTCCCAAAATCAAAAAAGATTTCACCTCCCTTGACAGCATTAAAACACCCACGTATTAGTATATAAAAAATCAGTATCAGAAATATCACTATCACAAAATCACCAAAAAAAAATTGCTATCATCAAAATCATCAGTATCAGTACAAAAAATATCACCAATGTTAATGCTTGTCCATTCTCCAAAAATTCAGCACAAAATTCAGCAAAAGTTCAGCAAGATTCCACACAATTCACCAAGATTCAGTCAGATTCATCAAGATTCAGCAAAACTCATCCCCGTGAATCACTGAAAATATTCTCCAAAGTTACAAAAACTCAACAAATTATTAACACAAGACTTCTCCCATTAATTCATTGTAATAATTATCCCTGAATAATTATCTGTAATAATTATTAAATAATCCCCCATGAAATATCTCAAATCTCTCGTAAAACAATTCTCCCGTAATGATAATTATACTTAAGCAAACCTCCCGTGACACATCTCAAGTACAATAATTATTAATAACAACAATAACTCTCCATAGCAAAAATCTCAAGTAAGGGTGAAATTCAAATAGCATACACAGTATTGCTGAATCCTATGACATACAATTTCTCCAGCATACAACACCATGACATAACACCATTGCCACACAACACAGATACAACACCAATCATCGGCATTTCAAAGTAATTTCTCCAACACAATAAAAAAAATAATCTGTGTATCCCCCTTATATTTGTGTCTTTCAAGGCACAAAGAAACATATAACACATCCCGTGCATGTTAACTACTTTTCCCCTCATTTTCGGAAAAGAAAAATCTCTTTTCTAAAAAAAAAGACTCCACGGGCATTTCACTTCATCAACTAATCAATCAGCTGATATCTTAGCATTCATGGTCAAGGCCAAATCCATCTCCCCACACAAAGAAAAAAAAAGAAAAAGGGGGAGTTCACCCACACTGAGAAAAAAAAAATTTTAAAAAAAAAATTTCTCCCCCCCCCCGTGAGAACAACCCCTCAGTCGAGCGGCAGAACAGCCCGAGGCATACCAGTAGTATCCCCCATCTCCCCTTGAACAGTGTCTGAGGACCCCTTCCCAAGGTATACCCTAGTGCCCATCCCCTGCACTATCTCTCGAGGGAGGCTAGTGGTACCCATGCAACTACCCTCCCAAGGGATGCCCGTACCCTCGCAATGCAAGGCGCCTCTCTGCAGAAATGTGCTGAGCCCGTAAAATTGTGGCCGCTCTGTGTCACTAAGCCAAATATGCTTATCTAAGCACAGTTCCCATGCATAGAAAAATACACTCCTATGTTTTAAACAAAGACGAATGCATACGTCTATTACAAACACGTGCAAATAAAGAAAACACGTCACTATGGGGCAAAGACAAGAAAAATTGTTGACCTCTTGAACCAATCCCATAACCCTGAAATATTTAAACAAAAACCCACTCCTTCAAAACAATAGTTTAACACTCACCACTCCATAATGGGAACAAAAGGAACTCGAAATTCTTCGTAAAACGCGGCAGTGATATATGTATTAAACACAACACCCGCACGGGTATCTCGGAACACTCTCGTCATTGCACAAGCAAAAGTCACACTGGGTGCGCTCACTGCTTCTGGCTGACTCCCTGGGAAAAATGCTGAGTCCCATAAAAATCCTTCCCTCCCTTTAGCACAGTTAACAGACAGATATTTTCTCATTTTTTCTCACTAAGTAACTGAAAACTAACAGTTTAACGATTTTCCACAATCTCACAAAGCTTTGTCGTTCGAAAACTATCGCTAAGTCACGACCCCTTTTTATTTTTCTAACTGGCCACCCATCTCTTCATTGGCGTTCCTAGGCATAGAAAAGAAAAAAAAGCTTTTATATCCCCCTCTTAACTGCTGACACCACTATAACATGGGGGGAAGAACCCCCAGTATTCATAAGGTAAGTGTGGACACGAAACGGAAGGCAGAGCCCCACACCCTATTACACACACAGGCTCTCTCTCTCTCTCTCTCTCTCCAAGGAATCACTCTCTCTCTCTCTCTCTCTCTCCACCTCTTTCTCTCCATTCTAACAGGTAATGAAAATGAGAGAGTTGCATCATAACATAACGTTTATTTACAAGAATAACTAAATCAATTAACTAATCCAGTCTTACAGACTAACATTGTCAAGTCACCCAAAAGTCCACACCCCTCCGGGAACTCTATCCCCCGGTATTCCAGATCCGTCTGTTTTTTTTTTTCAAAGATACAGAACATCCCGGTAAGTACAACACACAAGTTTAAAGACAAAGTTAATAAAATGGAACATCTTACAAGATAGCAAACAAGCCATCCCTTGGCTAAAGTAAAGGTAAACAACCTTACCCATTCCCAACCGGAATATCACTCACTGATAAATAAAAACACTTTGGCATCTGCCATCATGGCTTCGCCTTCCTCCCCGAATGTCTGTGCAAGTCTTCCCATAGACTTGGCTAGTGATACATTATGAATAGAAGAGGTGCACACGCACACACGAATGCACACTTCGACAACGCCTCATATTACTGGCTTACAAAACCAGTTTTTCTTTCCCAAAGGCACTTTGAGAAGAGTTCATAAACTGTCGTACATTGACTTCCTGAATTAAGCACTTTTATCTCACGCCATCCCCTAGAAACTCATTGATCAGCTACTCTCAGGTCGTCACCTCTGCACTGTTCTCCACATTCCATAGGTCACAGAGAAACGCACGAACAATATATATTATTAATGCAAAATCCCTAGGCCTTACTATATATATATATATATATATAATATATATATATATATATATATATATATATATATATATAGTATCATATATATATATATATACATATAAATATACATATACATATATAGAAAGCATATTTAAACTGGCAAAAACACTGGATTGTTCGAAGGAATAATGCATTGTTATCCTTATTTCTGGTCACCTAACAAGATACTGATCCGAAAACAAACTTAGACAATCGTCTCTCTCTCTCTCTCTCTCTCTCTCTCTCTCTCTCTCTCTCTCTCGTCTCTCTTTCTTTCTCTCTCTCTCTCTCTCTCTCTCTGATATCTATGGTGCAAAGGAACACTTATAAAATACAGAATTCCCTCTCCATCCCTCCCAGTTAATTAAGTATCTGAGTCAACGAGTCAGAGCGCTTAATTAAATTGTTTTATTAATTGCTTAACTACAACATCTTAATGGCAACGGAACAAAAATCCTGAACAAAGACAAAGCTCATTTATTCGTCTGAAGTGATCCTGGGGGTCTTTGTATTTATTGTTTACATCTCTGTTGGTACATTTTCCTTGTGGACAATGATTGTTCTTCGGTAATCTCGAACCTGTTTGTTGTAGATTCAGTTGACTCATGCCAACACGGGCTCTGGCCTTTAAAAAGTGTTCATTCAGTGAGATATTGTATTCAAAGGTATAAGAGAGCTGTTGTAAATCTGTGGACACTGCTCATACAACAGAGATGAACCTTTAGCGGCAAGAGGTGTGATTATGTAAAGAGTATTATACCAATTTCATTAGATAAGTTATTGGCATTCTCGAAATTTTGTGGAGGGTATTTCAACGGGAAACAAAATTTATCTGTTGCGTATTTTTCCTGACTATTTAAAATTTTCTGTGTTATGATACTGATAAACATTTTATGTAATGAACTTAAAGAGGACAGTTACAATTTACTTAATATCTAATGATATTTAGCAGTTCCTGTATTATCCCAAGAACACTTTATGTTTCGCACTTAAAAGCAGTCGTTATGATTGTTAGATGCTAAATTCCGCTATGTTTAGTTGCGCAACCCTTTTATTTTTCCTTGTCTGGTGTTCTGAATTATTATTGTTGAGAATTTTGCTGATACCAACTTTGATAAGGATATGAAAATAGTCTGGAAAATATTGAAACATCTGAATGAAAACTAGATGTAGAAAGGGTGGTCACAAATTATATGCATATATTATTCAATAAAAGGGTATTTATGATCCAGTACTCTTTTGAGGAAAGAGAGAGAGAGAGAGAGAGAGAGAGAGAGAGAGAGAGAGAGAGAGAGATTTAAAAGTTTACAAATATTTGTAGTCATTATTTTCACCGTGTAGAGAAAGCAGCAGGTTCGCCTGTTACAGGATTCGAATACCTATCGACTTTGGAATCTAACTGCAAATCAACGGCTTAGAGGTCCATCCGAGAGGACATTCTTAAAGAAAAAGAATAATATGAATAACAAAGCTACAAGTATGTGCCTATCACTTTGTCTAATCTGGTCTTTCCACAATGGCTGGTACTGACCCTTTCTATCTCCAGGAGTTCCAGTTCCCATTTCTGAGTTTTTACTGGAGGTAAATGACTTCCAGTAGGATGTTATTTACACCTTTGATATATCTTGAATGCTTCAATTGTTGCCTGATTTACGCTTTGGTAGAGAATGCTTATTGAGACATTCTAACCCTTCGCAAGTTACAATGAAGTGTTGTTCCCATTGCCTGCAGAGCTTCCAATAATTCTGTGTGCTTTCCATACGTATGAGTATGTCTATGGCATAAGGGCAACAATTTAACACCTTCTGTAAATGCCTGTTTTTTTTTATATTTGTGCGTGTGTGTGTGTGTGGGGGGAGAGAGAGAGAGAGAGAGAGAGAGAGAGAGAGAGAGAGAGAGAGAGAGAGAGAACATTATTGAAGGGAGGCATCACTGTCATCTGCGTGAGAGTGAGACAAAGATAACATTTGGAAACTTACTGAATCTGTAATGTCAACTTGCGATTAGTCGTAATCAGCAAACCAAACTTTCCGCTGAAAACCCCTGAATGCAATATTCGCTAATGGAAACTCAATTCCTCTCAATATAAGCAATAGATTTTGCAATGAGCTACGACTGTGAATATTTAATGTTTATGCATCTTTACCTACCAAATCTGCCTATGTTATGTCTCCACTCAGGTAATATATTAGGCCTTTCATAAAGATCCTTTTGTTGTGTAGGTATTATTAATGAATAATGAACCAGGTATGACGATTTCTAAAATTTGTGGGTTTTGAATGACTTAGAGCAGTGTCCATTAACGGTAAATGTTCACATGTTGTTGGATTTGATCAGATTTCAAAATTTTCGTTGGAAAAAATCCAGTGATCTTGAGCTTTACTGTTTTGAAGTAGTTTTAGCTCATACTGCCATTCAATATGTATATATATATATATATATATATATATATATATATATATATATATAATATATATATATATATATATATATATCATGTCTGATCACATCAGGATCGAACCCAGTGTGTGTGTGTGCGTATGTATAATTTTTCGGCATAAATTCTTGTTAGTCCGTGCAAATTTCATCATTTTAATCTAATAAAAGAAATAGATTTTTTTTGCATTTGTGGAAAATGCGGATATGAAAATAGAGTATATTATATAATGCTATCTGAAAGCAATCATTGCTCTTGAAATAATGTTCTTCAATGATTAAATTAGTAAGTCTCTTTATGATTATGCATGCAATTATATCCTTGTTATTATTCATGTAATTATATCCTTGTTGACAATATATTTCTCTTAATCTGGTGTTCATGAATTATTCTGAATTGCAGTCCCCACTTCATAGAAGGATTCAATATGAACATATTTACACAAGATGACGCAGATAAAAGGGAATTTATAGAATAATCCGGAAGTATCCTCTAACAAATGAGATTTCATAACAAATTACTAATATATTGATCTCTCTCTCTCTCTCTCTCTCTCTCTCTCTCTCTCTCTCTCTCTCTCTCTCTCCATTTATTTCCGCTTTCGTCGCCTGTGAAAACAAGGTGTAGAGTTTGGATGTTTTGATGTGGTAACTGTCTTATTAAGAAGTTTAATAGAAATAAAAATAATGCCGAATTGAAAGGTATGATAAATAAAACCTACTAAGTCAGAGGACGAAATGATCAGCTCACCGACGCCATTTCTTAACCTTTGTTACGGATACGAGTTTGGCAAAAATGGAAGAGACGTTTGGCGCTCAGATTTTTAGAGCATTTTTATCATTTTACTGTAATATTCTAAGTCGAGGTGAGACGGAAATTCCCTCGAGAATAACAAATGCACGGCCAAAGTTTAAAGCAATGTTATTTTTGTGTTTGAAATTTTTTATTTTTTATTTTTCTTTTTTATTACCTTTTCACAAAAATAAATTTTATTTCTTACTGTAAAAATTCAAGTTTTTGCCTCCTAAATTCTGATTTTTATTTTCACCAAATTCAGATTTATTTTTTCCACCAATTCAGATTTTTTTTTCTTACCAAAATTACTAAAAAGGTCACGCCTTGGAGGTCGAGGGTAAGTTTAAAAACTGGAAGTAAAATTTACCTTCGAAATCTGATAAATCTATGTAAATAATTTTCCGTATTTTCCAACGTTTAATAAAAGCATTAAACGCAAAAAAAAGTTTAATTCCTAAATTGTTATATGAATTACGTAGGGCAAAAACTAAGAATATTTTCATTTAGGTTAACCAAAGGAGAAGTTTTTAGTCCATAAGAAATTTGTCGGCTCATGGGCGCGAACCACCGAACCCAACAAATTCAGGCCCAGTCAGACGAGTCAGTTACACGTCTTTTATTAATACAATACGAAACGTTTCATGTTGTCATCAGCACATCATCAGTCTGCAAATAAAAATTTGCACTTAAAATAAACTTTTAAAATATAAATTAATATTAATTGCAATGAAATCAGAACATTAAAAACAGGAATGGGAAGAAAGCTACCAATTCAACGAGGAAAGAGCTGAATGACTAAAAACGGTAAGGTCTGCCCAAGGCATAAACCTCACGCCAGAGAGAGAGAGAGAGAGGAGATGACGAGGTGTTGGAGTTTAAACTGGGGGATAGGTGATTGATAAACGACTCAAGGGTAGTTAGGTGGGTAGTTTGCTTTGTTGAGCCAATTATAGAGAAATGCTTCTTTTCAATGGTGACTTTACAGCTCGTTGTATGTGTTTTGCTATTAGAGAACTCGGGATTAGGTTAAGTTTAAAAAGACCAAATTCCTTTTCAATAATCCTTTTAACATAGAGCGCAAACTGTCCGAATGAGTAAATATATAAGGACGGTATACCCTTGAGACCGATTATGTCCTCATATAATAACCCGACTTATAATATTTCTAAATTCTTAGTTAAAATACTTAATGAATATGGTGACTCTCAATCCTCGTTAAAGAATGGATATATATTTCAACGAAATTTTATTACAGGATGGGGATTTGTATATGGCCAGCATCGACGTTGAATCGTTGTTCACTAATCCTCCTGTTTCTGAGACAAGTAGAATAATTTTAGATAAACTTTTAGTAATGATGAACTTTTCCGTGGTTTTGATATGCAACTTTTCAAAACCTTTTTGGAACTTGCTGTGCAAGATTCCACCTTTGTTTTTAATGGACAACTCTATCTGCAGGGGTTGCCATGGTGTCTCCTTTAGGACCGCTGTTTGCCAACTTTTATATGTGACATTTGGAGGAGAGTTTTCTTAATAATTGACCTGATAATTTTACGCCAGCTTTTGCTTTATCTAACTTTCCGTGGCAATGCCAACTGTTTATAGATTACCTGAATGAGACTCATTCTAACATTAAATTTACGGTGGAATGTGGGAAGGATGACAGTGACACCGTAGCCTCTTTGAATATAAGAGTAACTAGGCTTGACCATCAATTTAACACAAGTGCCTTTGGAAAGAGTACTTTCACTTTGCTTGGTAATACATTTTTTAGCTTGTGTTTACGTGCATTTAAAATTAATGCTATTTCTACCATAGTCTTTAGAGCCCTTTTATGTACATCCGATTGGGGCCCCTTCAACCTTGAAGTTGGGTTTCTTATGGATTATTTTTTAAAGTACTCATTCCCACAAAAATCAGTGTTTAAGGTTGTTAGGGAACTGTTAACGAAGTATCTGTCGACCCCGGCTTTTAATTTTAATGTACCCAAGCTGACCATGTATGCATATATTCCATTTACTCATTCGGACAGTTTGGACTCTAAAGTTAAAAATTTTATTGAAAAGGAATTTGGTTTTTTCAAACTTCACCTCATTCTCATGAATCCCCCAAAATTGGAAGGTTTTTTAATTACAAGGAAAAGTTGCAGGATTTTATGAAGTCCAATATTGTATGATATAAATGGATGCCCAAGATGTCTTGGTATTTATCAATATTGGTTCTTCGCGGAGACTTGGAAGTCCGGTATTATAGCCATTTGGCACAGTTATAGAACTGGGTCCAGAATCTCTAATTGCCCTAAAGTCGTTGTTTATCAAGCACCTATCCCCCAGTTTAAACTCCAACACCTCGTCATCTCTCTCTCTTTGGCGTGAGGTTTATGTTTTGGTTTTCCTCCTTCGTTAAAAGGTAGTTTTCTTCCCATTCCTGTTTTTAATGTTTTGCTTTTATTGTAATTAATATTAATTCATATTTTATAAGTTTATTTTAATTCCAAATTTTTTATTGCAGACTGATGATGTGTTGATGACAACATGAAACGTTTCGTATTATACTAATAAAACAAGTGTAACTGATTGGACCACCCCTCTTCACTAATATTTATGTTTTTCCTGATGTGATATATATATATATATATATATATATAGATATATATATATATATATATATATATATATATATATATATATATATATATACAAGTCTATCACATTACCGTGATTCATATACATATATCGAACTACAAATGTCCTTTAATATCTAATTTGCTCTAACCTCGGAATTAATATATTTTCATATATGTTTAACCGAGGGGGAATTTATTAAGCGATAATAGAATTGGCGATCAACAGGCACGAACCATCGACCTCTCAATTCCAGGACTGGCAGTGAAGCCTAAGACCACCCTGCCAATGTGGTGGCGGGGTGGTCTTGGGCTTCACTGCCAGTCCTGGAATTGAGAGGTCGATGGTTCGCGCCTGTCGATCGCCAATTCTATTATCGCTAATAAATTCCCCCTCAGTTAAACATATATGAAATATATTAATTCCGAGGTAGAGCGAATTAGATATTAAAGGACATTTGTAGTTTCATATATATATATATATATATATATACCATATATATATATATATATATATATATATATATATAATATATATATATATATATATATAATAAGATATATGCCACGAAGGAAAAATAAACGAAGGAGCATCTGTGAGACCTTTCGATGTTAAACGTCCTTTACTAAGCAGAAACTGACATACATGAGGAAAAAGACAATACAAGAAGATTCGTATAACTGACAGATAGGGATTATAAAGAGATTAGTACCTAGAATCTGACACACTCGGAAGATGAGTAACCTTCAAATTTACTCAGGGATGACGCAATCATTAAAGCAGAAGGTCTACTTGTTATAAAGAAAGATAAACCATATCCAAGCACACTCACAACATTTTCACTTATTTGTTTACTAGATAAGTAACAACACAATCTTGATGTGCACCATTAGTCCAATCACTGCTATCAATAAGATTTTTTAGTTTTCTGCAGAGTTTCCTTTTCAGGGCATCTGTAGTCCTACGTAGTTTTTTGTTGTGAGTGCGCTTGGATATGGTTTATCTTTCTTTATAACAAGTAGACCTTCTGCTTTAATGATTGCGTCATCCCTAAGTAAATTTGAAAAATATTGTGATCTTCCTCAAAATCCTGTTGACATGATTAAAGGTATTGTTTACGGAGCTGCCAACGTTAAGCATGAAAGTAACTTCCCTGCTCACTATAAGAAAAGTGTTTGACCGATCTTAAAAAGGACAATACTATCCACATTACAAAAGCTGATAAGTCAAATAGTTTAGTAATTTCAGATAAAGCCGACTACATATCACGTATGCAAGCCCTACTGGATGATGATGTGACTTATAAAAAACTAACAAAAAATCCCCTTGATCAAGTCATAAAAAACTTCAATAGCACAGTGAAAAATATCCTTAAAGATAAAACAGAACTACTAGGCAAATTGTCAGTCAAATCTCCTTCGCTACCTTACTTGTACGGATTAGTCAAAACGCACAAAGAAAATAACCGTATGCGGCCTATTATCAGTACTGTTGGTTCAATTTCATATAAACTTTCGAAATATATCACTAAGATCTTGTCCCCGTTACTTGGAACCATCTCCAATTCTCATATATATAATTCTCTAGATTTAGTTGATAAATTAAACAAAATTGCTCTTTGCCCTACTGATAGATTCGTTAGTTTTGATGTATGTTCTCTTTTTACTAAAGTCCCTATAGACTCTATTTTAGAATATCTTAGTAATGAACTAACTCAGCATGAATTAACTCTACCTATAAATCACATTATTTCACTCACGAGTTTGTGCATTTGTGATTGTAAGTTTATATTCAATGGTGAATTTTATTAACAAATATTTGGCATGGCAATGGGAAATCCTTTATCACCACTACTCTCAAACCTGTACTTGGAATTCTTTGAAAAACGCTACTTACCTAATATCATTTATATTTCTGTAAAGTGGTATCGTTATGTTGATGATATTTTAGCTGTTCTGCCTGTCGGTATTGATGTAAATGATTTACTCTCTAAATTAAATAACCAGGTACCATCGATTAAGTTTACTCTAGAATTAGAAAAAGACAATTGCCTCCCTTTCTTAGACGTTTCGATACATAGAGAACCATTTCAATGTAAATTCAGTATTTATAGGAAACTGACCAACAACTTAACTTATGTTCATTTCTTCTCAGGCCACCATCTTAACATAAAAATATCAATTTTTTCTTCTATGTTTTTATGAACATTGAGCATTGTCAGTCAACAATATTTGGATCAAGAAATTGAATACATAAGAAAAATAGGGAAAGATTTATGCTATCCTTCACATATATTAAATATTTGTTATAATAAAGCCCACAAAAAGTTTTATAGTGTAAGTAACACAGAGAAAGAAAATTGTAAGAACATTCTCAGTTTGCCTTATTTTAACGGATTTGAAACCATTAAATCATAGTTAAAAGCTTTTAATGTCAACCTAGTGTTTTCCTATAATAACACACTAAAAGGAATGTTAATAAAAAATGTCCCCAGAGAAAGCAACAACATAATATATAAAATTCCATGTATGGATTGTCCCTCATTTTATCTCGGACAGTCTAGCAAAGGCCTAGAAGTAAGGCCAAGCCAGCATAAATATTCTGTAAAAACTGGGCAAACATCTAATGCAATATTCATTCATTTAAGTGAAAACAACCACCGAATGTTAGTCGTGGCCTTTTTCATTTAGACCCTTGTATTTGTAACATGTTTAAGAATGACCTCAAAGATATAATTACAGACTTAAATAAAAATTAGTTGCCTTAGAGTTATCTTCGTTGTAATGTATGTCTGACATGTATTGTGAATATGTATTGTGAATATGGTTTTGTTTACCAAGTTCTGAATAGCTGTCACCTATAATCCTTTAATTGTCTTGTCCTTGTATCTGAGATGATTGTCTTAAACCTTGTATTGCACCCATTGTTTATGCTTGTTTGGGAAGGTTACTCATCCTTCCAGGTGTGTCGGATTCTAGGTACTAATCTCTTTATAATCCCTATCTGTCAGTTATACGAATCTTCTTGTATTGTCTTTTCCTCATGTATGTCAGTTTCTGCTTAGTAAAGGACGTTTAACGTCGAAAGGTCTCGCAGATACTCCTTCGTTTATTTTTCCTTCGTGGCATATATCTTTATTTATGGATTTATCACGTTCCTAACTTTCGTGATTCAGTTATACATATATATATAATATACTATATATATATATTATTATAAATATATAATATATATATATATATAATATATATATATATATATATATATATATATATATATATGTGTGTGTGTGTGTTGGGTGTGTGTGCGTGTGTGTGTGTGGTGTGTGTGTGTGTGACTTTTATCACTTCACTGTGATTCATTTGCATGCATTAAACTACAAATGTCCTTTTAATATCTAAGGACAGTTCCCGTAGCTTAATGCATATGTATATACATTAACACACACATAAATACACACACACACACACGCACACACACACACACACACACACACACACACACACACATATATATATATATATATATATATATATATATATATATATATATATATATATATATATATATATATATATATATATATATATATATATCACACATATCCACAGGTGAAAAATAAGAGACAGGGTGTAGGTCCTGACCGGTTTCGGCTTTATTTTCAAGCTATTGACAAAGGACTGATACATAGTATTAGAATTCACGAGTATATATACTACAAAGGCAGTACTGACGAACATACACACAACCGTTTGAGACTTCAGATCCACCCACAGGCAGGTGTCAAGGTAGGAGTGGCTTTCAAAAATCATTTGGCTAAAATTTACAATAAATTCTCAAGGGATACTACCGCTTATGGTACAAGTCCACAACTGACAGATGTCAGGGAGGCGGGGTTGAACATCTCATTACCACTACTGCCCCCTTTACTGTGTTTACAAACATAATAATCTTATTTTTCATATATCTCTACAGCCTATCTTCAAATTTAAACAGTTTACACATTTCTTTTGATATTAAAGGATCAAGCTTATACATTCCTTGACTGATGTTCATATTATTGTTGTAACTTTCTTTTATAAAACTAGATTCAATGATATTCCTTTCCAATGCATTATTAGAACACACCAGCTTTTTTGCCCCTTCCCAGTTAATAGCATGATTGTTCTCACTAACATGTACAAATATACCACTATTTCCCTGTGCATATCTCACACATTGTTTATGTTGTTCTATTCTTTTTTCCAGTGCTTTCCCCGTTTGACCAATGTAAAAGTTGTCACAAAAAAATTTGCGTGTACTTCCTTATAATAGTAATATGAAAGATATCCCACATCTCCTGAAGAATTTCGGTGTTAATGCAGTTTTTAAAAACAATAAAACAATGAAACAGGTACTTATTAAGAACTCCCCCGACAATGCTAAAGGATGTGTATATAAAATCCCGTGTAAGTCTTGTGACAACTTTTACATTGGTCAAACGGGGAAAGCACTAAAAAAAAAGAATAGAACAACATAAACAATGTGTGAGATATGCACAGGGAAATAGTGGTATATTTGTACATGTTAGTGAGAACAATCATGCTATTAACTGGGAAGGGGCAAAAAAGCTGGTGTGTTCTAATAATGCATTAGAAAGGAATATCATTGAATCTAGTTTTATAAAAGAAAGTTACAACAATAATATGAACATCAGTCAAGGAATGTATATGCTTGATCCTTTAATATCAAAAGAAATTTGTAAACTGTTTAAATTTGAAGATAGGCTGTAGAGATATATGAAAAATAAGATTATTATATTTGTAAACACAGTAAAGGGGGCAGTAGTGGTAATGAGATGTTCAACCCCGCCTCCCTGACAGCTGTCAGTTGTGGACTTGTACCATAAGCGGTAGTATCCCTTGAGAATTTATTGTAAATTTTAGCCTAATGATTTTTGAAAGCCACTCCTACCTTGACACCTGCCTGTGGGTGGATCTGAAGTCTAAAACGGTTGTGTGTATGTTCGTCAGTACTGTCGTTGTAATATATATACTAGTGAATTCTAATACTATGTATCAGTCCTTTGTCAAGGGCTTGAAAATAAAGCCGAAACCGGTCAGGACCTATACCCTGTCTCTTACTTTTCACCTGTGGATATGTGTGATAAATGAATCACGTGATAAAGTGACTATAATCATATATATATATAGATATATATATATATATATATATATAATATATATATATATATATATATATATATATATATATATATATATACAGTAAAAATATATATATATATATATAATATGAAGCAACATAAAAAAGGAGGTTAACAATGAAAAAGCCACTCTTTTCAATGAATGTTGTAGCCTTGAAAAAATTTTAGCCCTAAATAATTTATAAATATATATGGATATAATATTATATATAATATTATTATTAATATATATATATATTATAATTTATATATAATATAGATAACCCATTTATATATATAATTCATAGTAGAGAGTTTATTTGGGAAAGTGAAAAACTTTACAATGTATCTTGCCAAGAAAGGCCTAGAATCTTAAACATATGGAATGCCGTTATCAAAAACTAGTAGTTTTACCTAAAAAACATTCAAGAGTGAAAATATACAATAAAACAAGATTAGTAGTTGAAGAAATTAAAAATACCAATATATCAAATGACGTAATATGTCCATTAAAAACCGGATAACTTTTTCTCTTTCCCTAATAAACACTCCAAGAACAGGTTCAGCGGAGGACGGAAAGTGTTTGGGCGCATCTTAACAAAAACACTTCTCATATATATATATATAATATATATATATATATATATATATATATATATATATATATATATATATATATATATATATATATATATGTATGTGTATATCTATACTTCCATATATGTATATATATATATATATTATATAATATATATATATATATATATATATATATATATATATATATATATATATATATATATATATATATATATATATATAACCAACACACATTCAAAATTCACAGAAAACCTACTACAAATGCTAAGAAGACGAGTGACTAGAAGAAGAAGGGAAAGATGTCAAGTAAATTTGGTTATGCCAGGTAAAGAGGGGTAGCGGTACCTTTCCTTCTTCTTCTAATCACTCGTCTTCTTCCGTTCACTTGAGATGGTAATTTTCTTAGTATTTATAGTAGGTTTTCTGTGAATTAAAAGAAAAAAAATGCATATAATATATATATATATATATATATATATATATATATATACATATATATATATATGTATATAAATATATATATATATATATATATATATATTATCTATATCTATTCGTCTTTCATGATATTACACTATGCAGTATAATAAAGTACCGAAATCTCTCTCTCTCTCTCTCTCTCTCTCTCTCTCTCTCTCTCTCTCTCTCTCTCATCTCTCTCTCTCTCTCTCTCTCTCAAAATATTTCCGTTATCAAGAACGATGAGTGTTTAGCGTTATTATAGCCTTTTACCTCTTTTTAGAAATTTTGTTTATAGGTTGTATTTTAACAGAGGTCTTTTACATTCACATTTGATCCCCTGTCTCCTTCTCCTGCCAAGAGCAACCAAACCACATATGCTGAATAGCAACATTAATATGCATTAAATGTAACTTGATGTCGAACCTCCCAGTTCCAATTGTAGATCCAATGCATTATTACCCTAAAACAGTTCTCCTTGTATTTTAATAATTGACATTTATATCAGTTTCTTTAATGATTTATTAATTCATTTATATTTTACTTTCAATGAATGGTCTCTTCTCTCTGTATTCCCTATTACCTTCTGTTACTTCTCTCAAATAAACACAATATTCATTGAATGCTCGGATTTCAAATCAGTGGCCACTGTGGCTTTGTTACAAAGGAGTAGTTATATTCTGAATAATAATAATCTAATTTATTCCAATCATCAAGAAACATGAGTGTCTGGCCGTATTATAAAGTACTGATCTCTCTCTCTCTCTCTCTCTCTCTCTCTCTCTCTCTCTCTCTCTCTCTCTCTCTCTCTGCTCTGCTCTTTAAAGCGACTCAAAGTAATTATGACCAAAGGAGCTGCAGGTAATTTTCACTCCCCAACTCCCAGGTAATTAAGCCTCTTGGCCAATGAGTCAGAAAGTTTAATTAAATATCTCTCCTCATCGCTGACCTAGCACTTATCTCTTGAGGACAATGGCGCCTGAAATCGGCAACAGAGATAAAGTTAATTTGTTGATCAGAAGTGATTCTGAGTCTGTTCATAATACATCTTTGAGTATAATAGTATAACACTATACTTTTTCGTAAATATATGTAACCACGTTATTGATATATTTCTACGAAATGTTGAAGTAGTGACGTTTGTATGTGTATTTAAAATATATGCCAAAAATTATTGACATATTTCAATAAATCTAGTTTTACAGAGGATTCGATTAACCAAACCGGATTCTAAACAACGTGTAGAGATTCACTTTTCTAATTTCTTATTTTAGCCAGTGTGAGGTATATTTTGAAGTTTATTCTAATATAGCAATTATGCGTAATAGCATGTCATGCTGGTAACGTGCTTTAACACATTGTGGCCTTCAAGAAAAAATAAAGTTAGTTGAATTATGTATGTCTAATCATGACTTTTCATTCGAGGAGTCATTCTATAAACAAAAATTCCGGTGCAGTATAGGTAGCCTTTTAAGTCCATGATTTAGCTAATTAGTACATAGGATATTTTGAAACTGTAATAATGAATGCAATAGAACCTAAAGACATACTGTGGATTAGAACTATAGATGATATTCGATCAATTTCGGATAATAGGTGGGGCAATTTCAACGAACTTCTTTAAAAATTAAATGCATAAATTTTAAAGTGGAATGGGAAACAGACAACAATGTTCTTTTATATGATGTTTTAATAATTAGAGAAACGATAGATGACATATTTAGCATACAGAAAAGCAAAATTTTCACTTTCATACATTCACTATTTTATTTGTCATAACACTTCTATCAAGATTGGCTTAGCCAGCAATTATTCATAAGAGCCTTATATGTTTCCCGGATGTCCTGGAAAAGGAAATAGAACTAATCCGTAGGCAGCTGTCATCTTTAAAATACCTTGGCCATATAAGAGAAAGCTATCCACAAAGCGAACATAATCTACCGTCCCCCTCGAAAGAAGACCAGAGAGATGACCAGCAATAAAATAAAAATTCCACACCTGGACGGGATTGAGACGTTGACACAGGCACTTGGAAACTCCTACCCTTTAGCTTTTTACCAACAGAAATACCTTAGCCTAATCCCTGATTAACGTCCAACAAAAGTCTATCCCAAAGACAGAGGTCAATAAAATCCCTTCTCTTCCCTCAACTGCGATCCCTCCCCCAGAGATGAATACAACATAAATATTCACTTCGGTATGGACAATGGAACTCAGTTATTTTTAACCACATAAATAACCATAATCACGGAATAAAAGGGAATTTGTTGTGTATAATTCATAGCAGCAATTGTCGGTTCAAAGCCAGATAGATAGGAGAATCAACTTTGATTAAACAAAGTATGACAATGAATCTTTCAAAAGGAGGGTGGGATTCAGGTAATATAGATATAATCTTCCTCCAACCAGTGATTAAATAGATTAAAGAGAAATTGTCAACTCAAGTGACTTAACAGCTTACCTGTGGACCTCTTTGTATAAATACTGATTTTTCTGTAAGCGTTCCTATTCATCACCTGCCTGAAGGGAGAAACAGCTGGTCATTGAAATATAGTATTTACTTTCTACATTTTGGCGTTTTTATGGGCGCCTTTTATTAGATGAAATCCATTTTAACGAATATATTTCACAGCCATATATTTATACATCCTATATATATATATATATATATATATATATATATATATATATATATATATATAATATATATATATATATAATATATATATATATATATATATATATATATATATATATATATACATACATATATATATATATATATATATATATATATATATATATATATATATTATATATATCATATATATATATATATATATATATATATATATATATATATATATATATATATATATATATATATATATATATATATATATATATATATACATATATGTGTGTGTGCATGTGTGTGTGTGTCTGTGTTAGGGTGTTTGTATATATAATCTCTCTCCGGGAGCATTGTATTTGTTGCTAACAAATTACCCAACCATACTATTAAAAATCCGATTAGTAAAGCTTATATAACCATTGATCAAATGGTTATATAAGCTTTGACAATTACGCAAAATTAATGGCATAAAAGAAGCGATTCATTATGAGGAAACACCTTGAAGTAGATAAAGGCAAACTTTTATATGACTCAAGTACCACAGTAGAAGGAATGAGAGAGAGAGAGAGAGAGAGAGAGAGAGAGAGAGAGAGAGAGAGAGAGAGAGAGAGAGAGAGCACATAAAAAACTGACGTAATCTGTCATATCAAGCTTCCAATGGGCAAAGTCGTCGCATGTAAAAGATCAAAGCAAACTTGAGGTTGCAAAATATCATCAAAATAAACCGTAATGATAATTCGATTCCCTCCATGCATCAATACTTTCTAACACAAGCCAAGACTTGGTAAATATTTAATGTTTTTCCTCTGGTACCTGCAATATGCGTCAGTGATATATTTCCTTTGTCCAATCAGAAATGACCCCTTTGTAATGCAGTTAATATTGACAACGTTATGAATGAATTATGAGCGTGTGTGTGTATGTTTATATGTGTGTGGCATTCCGGCCAAGATAAGCTGAATTGAATGACGAATGGTGCTTTTATTAAAGTGATATATAATAATTCATTGTGAGTCCATTGATCTTAACAGTAAATTAAATACTCGGTGATCAATACAGTACAGTTGACAGTGAAAGAAGACAGTGCCAGGACTATATATATATATGTGTGTGTGTATATATATATATATATATATATATATATATATATATATATATATATATATATATATATATGCATGATTGAATGACAAAAGAAGTCGTATTAAACAAATATATAGTTTGTAGATATGCCCTTAGGCGATGCCTGGGGTCGCCGTTAAGCCGACGCCGTTGGTTCTGTTTTCTTAATCCGCTTCTATATATATATATATATATATATATAATATATATATATATATAATATATATATATATATATATATATATATATTACTGGAAGGACCTAACTAAAACTGGATGGTAACTAGCCGAGTTATTTATTCAAAAAAGTTAAAGCTTTCAAGGTCAACCAGTCCTCATTATCAAGTATCCAAGAAATGACCGAAGACGTCGGCCAGCTGTGTTAATACGAATGTACTGGCTTCTTGATCTTTTAATTACACCACTTCTCTTTTTAGGCTCCTCCGCCCTCGTGACCTATTTCGGTCCAAGGAATGACGGCATATAAATAATTTTGATAGGCATGAAAGCCTCTTAAATTCTTGAATCCTTCCCACTCTCCGGTACACTGATTACCACCAAATGGAAGAAATGTGTCGTAATTCTGATGTCCGGCAGCGAAGCCTTCTTAGCTTCTCGATTCTTCAAACATTTAAGAAGCGCTCGTTACCTAAAGGCGTTATATCCATGTGCTATATATGGAGTAATTCTGATTTCTGGTAATACATAGGATTCGAACCGATATCCTAAGTATCAGAACGAGGTCAGGTCGTGAACATGACCTCGTTTTGTTACTCGTTATGAGTGTTCGAATTCTGTTACTGGACATCAGAATTACGACATATTTCTTTCCTTTTGGAGGTAATAATCTTACTAAAAAGTGGATAACTTCCACAAAGTACAAATAGTCCTTGTATCCTTTAAGATATATATATATATATTATATATATATATATATAGATAGATAATGTATATATTATATATATATATATATTATATATATATATATATATATATATATATATATATATATATGTGTGTGGTGTGTGGGTGTGTGTGTGTGTAGTGCAGCTATCCTTTAGTGTCAGGCCAGTTCCTTCTTATCCTTTTTATTTTTTTCTTGAAATTACTTCGTCGCCCAGACACGAAGACTCCAATGACTTCTTCCTCTTGCTGTTGTTTGTCAGACATCGCACGCACATCGAGGCTTCCACACATACTGGTTTCAGTCCTTTATCCTTTTCACGAACACTTTCGTTCGTGCGTGATCGCACGCATTCGTTATGTTTGATATTTGGGGCTTTTATGGGACGAAGATGAAGTCTTTATCAATGCTACATCAGCAAAGGTTCTTTATTGTATATCAACTATTTTTTCTTATTTTCTATTTTTGACATTGGTGCTTTTCCTTATGAAGAATTGATAACATATGTACGAGGAGTAC
>NC_087220.1:35186262-35191262 GCF_015104395.2 Macrobrachium nipponense | reverse complement strand
GCCATTAAAACCAGAAGGTGTGTATCCGAGATATTTATTCAAGAAAAGTTTCAAGCTTTCTAAGCCTAACAGTCGGGAATGGTTTGAAACGAAAGAGGTGGGTAAATTAATTAAAGGGAACTTAAAACATTGAATCATTAAGATACCTCTCAAAACTATGAGATACAGAAACACTTTAATGTATAAACTAATATGGATATGTAAAACGTAAAAAAAGGAATATCGCAGTACACACTTCCATTCATAAGGTTATGACAGAGAGATAAATGAGTGGGCGGGGCTTCCTTCCTAACTCTTTAGCTAAGACAAGGACAGGTATTCAGATATCTACAAAAAATGATGTGGGAATTAAAAAGTTCAGGAATAAACGGCATTAATCAGTAAACCCTGGTACCCTGGTACTTCATTAAATTGCCAAATCTTGCCGGAGGGTCTAAAACATGCTGTGTCAAAATATCAAGAAGATACAGCTGATATATAAAAGTATATTCAAGAAAACCTATGCGACAACAGGCTTGAAATGGTTAGTAACTGACTAGAGCACTCGACAGCGCAAACCGACGACTTCCATGTTCCAGTCAACATTCAAAACCATTCGGCCATCAAGACCGGGATAAGTTAATGCCGACTCTGTCCTACTTATATTCGTCGAGTGCATTCATCACTTGTTATTCCCTTTCGGTGATATTCCCGAAGTAGAGCAAATTGGATGTTAAACGACATATGCATCTTAATATTTTTCATTTAACTACACACACATATGCAGCATATATCATATATATATATATATATATATATATATATATATATATATATATATTAGGTGATTATAATCACTTTAGCACGTGATTCATTTATCACACATATCCACAGGTGAAAAATAAGAGACAGGGTGTAGGTCCTGACCGGTTTCAGCTTTATTTTCAAGCCATTGACAAAGGACTGATACATAGTGTATAAGAATTCACGAGTATATATACTACAAAGACAGTACTGACGAACATACACACAACCGTTTGAGACTGCAGATCCACCCACAGGCAGGTGACAAGGTAGGAATGGCTTTCAAAAATCATTAGGCTAAAATTTACAATAAATTCTCAAGGGATACTACCGCTTAGGGTACAAGTCCACACCTGACAGGTGTCAGGGAGGCGGGGTTTGAACATCTCATTTACCACTACTAAAACGACTGCCCCCTTTACTGTGTTTAACCACAATATACTAATCCTATTTTTCATATATCTCTACAGCCAACCTTAAAATTTAAACAGTTTACAAATTTCTTTTGATATTAAAGGATCAAGTTTATACATTCCTTGACTGATGTTCATATTATTGTTGTAACTTTCTTTTATAAAACTAGATTCAATGATATTCCTTTCCAATGCATTATTAGAACACACCAGCTTTTTTGCCCCTTCCCAGTTAATAGCATGATTGTTCTCACTAACATGTACAAATATACCACTATTTCCCTGTGCATATCTCACACATTGTTTATGTTGTTCTATTCTTTTTTCCAGTGCTTTCCCCGTTTGACCAATGTAAAAGTTGTCACAAGACTTACACGGGATTTTATATACACATCCTTTAGCATTGTCGGGGGAGTTCTTAATAAGTACCTGTTTCATTGTTTTATTGTTTTTAAAAACAACATTAACACCAAAATTCTTCAGGAGATGTGGGATATCTTTCATATTACTATTATAAGGTAGTACAAGCAAATTTTTGTTGTTGTAAGGTTCTTTTTGATTTTGATACATGGTTTTTTTTGCCGCTTTTAATGCATTGTTTAGTACATTATCTGGATATTTCAGTTTCTTGCCTGTATTCCGAATCTTATCTATTTCCTCATCTATATATTCTGGGCTACATACCCGTAGTGCTCTTAAAAACATGGAAGCAAACACTGATCTTTTAACCTTATTGTTTTGTCCAGAATAGAAATGTACCTAGGAAGAAATATTAGTAGGTTTTCTGTAAACACTATACTTAAACCCACTACTATTTCTCCGTATGAGGACATCCAAAAAGGGTAGGCATTCATCTTTTTCTATTTCCATAGTAAATTTAATTGATGGTACTAATTGATTTAACCTGGCAAAAAAGTTATTTACATCTTCATTCCCTGGCCATACACAAATTATGTCGTCAACATATCTAAACCAAGGTACATTGCGTGGAATTATATTATTTAAAATTTTCTTTTAAAAAAATTCCATATATAATTTACTTAGCACTGGGGACAGAGTTAATTCTTATACTATGTATCAGTCCTTTGTCAATGGCTTGAAAATAAAGCCGAAACCGGTTAGGACCTACACCCTGTCTCTTATTTTTCACCTGTGGATATGTGTGATATATATAGGATATCGTCTTTGCTTGCCTGTCTGCATGTTCCAAGAAAACGTCTACACGGTGAACCGATCATTAAGTTAACATGTGGTTCGAGCATAAGCTCTTCATATTTTGATCATAGTCTCAAAGTGGAAGTTAAGTCACCATATCAGAGATCAGTTCATCTCTTTTTTATATATTAGTTTCTACTCAAAGTTTGCTGTTTTCGGAGCAGAGGGAAAATTTCTCAGTCTTTCATTGATGTAAGAGTGACGGAAAGGAATAGGGAAGGTTATGTTTTTTTTTTTTTTTTTTGTACTATACCTCGTTTTCTTTGCATGTAAACATTCCATGTTTTCTCTTTACGTAAACACTCCAAGCATTTTTTTTATTTACACATACACATTCTTCGTTCTTAACTTTGTAATATTTATTGTTTTCATTACATATAAACATTTCTCGTTTTATTTGTGTTAACATTCCTTGTTTGCTTACGTGTAAATATTTCTCAAACATTCATCGTTTTTCTTTACTGTGTAAACATTTTTCGTTTCCTTGAAATTTATAATCATCTTTAAGAGTAAAAGTTCCTCGTGTGCTTATGTGTAAACATTCCTCTTTTTCCTTATATGTAAATATTTATAATTTTCTTTACCATGTAAACATTTTTCGCTTTCTTTGGCGCGTAAAATTCATCATATTCTTTAGGAGTAAAAATTCCTTGTGTGCTTTATGAGTAAACATTCCTCTTTTTCTTTACATGTAAACATTCCTCGTTTTCTCTGCCAAATTGGATGGACTTCCTCTTTGCTATTCGTTCTCAGGTAATTAGGTTTGTTTAGTTAACTGAGCACGAACAAAGTTGCGATGTAAAGCGTCAGCCTCTTTTACTCCTGTTTCCTTTTGGGTTCAAAATCTACCAGCTTTTATTATTTTAACCAGGAATTAAGGAAAGTGGATTTTATAGGTGTTATATATTCTTGCAAGCTATTTTTTACATTTTTTCTATTTCTATTTCCTTAATTATTTCCATCATCTGCACATTGCATTTTTGTGAATAAGATGATATATATATATATAATATATTTATATATATATATATATATATAATATATATATATATATATATATATATGTGTGTGTGTGTGTGTGTGTTGTATATATATATATATATATATATATATATATATATATATATATATATATATATATATATCAGTGCGAAGGTGGGCCACCAGGGAAACCAATTACTTCCAACATATTTATTTATTTCCGACGTTTCGTAATAATTCTTTAGTACATCATCAGGGGTCTGTTGAATAATGAATAAATTACTAAAAAAAATACTGTAAAAACTTAAGATATCATAAGAAAATTAAAATTCACCAAATACATTACAGACAGAAAAACACACACCACACACTCACACACACACACACACACACACACACACACACAGAAGAAAACAGAGGAACCAAAGACCGCTAACCAACCTTATGTGGAGAGTGCAAAAGACAGAATGCTTTACAAAGAAAGTTAACTCAGGTTAAGGTGAATAGAGGAGGTTTGGGTATTCAACTGTGGACTAGTTTAATAAACATGACTCGAGTTATAAGCAATTCCTGAGGATTAGCTGTTTGGCCTTTTATACTAGAATCACTACTTTCGATGTAAGTTTTACAGATTTTGGAATGAGCTCTGATATTAGAACGTTCTAAATTCGAGAGCCTACAGCCAGTACAAAAGCTAATTCCCATGATGGAAGTCGATTCTGACCCTCAGTAACCTCCTCGTGGATCCCGACAATATGTCCCTTAGTTATACTTAGGGCAAACATACTTATACACCACGTTAGAGGATAAAAAATGGCTTAATAGATCCTTGTGGTTACAAAAAAGAACCAATTGGCAACAGATTTTCGGGAAATTAATTTTAAGTTGATCGCAATCATCGTGTGAAAAAGGGAAATTTGGTATATATATATATATATAATATATTATATATATATATATATATATATATATATATATATATATATATACTTACAAGTGGAGATCTGAGGTTGTCATAAAGTAATCGGTACAATTTAACATGCTAATAAGTGGCTCACTATTTATAAAGCAAAAGGTAGATAAAGTGGATGATCGCCAGTGAGAACCATATGAAGCAATTCTAGAGGTTTATTCACACAAAGGACAGATCGAAAATTAAGTGCAATTAATTTACAAAGTGGCTCACATTTAATTACAAATAAATTCCGGGGGAAACCTATGCAAGTACAGCTGAATGACAGAGGGAATGGATATCCCAAAATGGCTCAATTAATTTCATAATGGGCGAACGGAATTGAATATGGGCACGTGGTCTCCACAGCAGATGTGTTGTCGGGGCAAACTGGAAATAGGTGATTGCAAACTCGGTATGCAGTTGCAGACTGGAGGAGCACATAAATCCACTTAGTGAAATACGACAAAGGTAACTTATCATGCAAGAGGACTTTAAATCACTAAATGCCTGACTTAGGAGATTCACAAGAACTGAAAATTTCAACATTGGATGTTGAGAGAATAATAGAAAATAAAATTAAATGAGCGAAACTCGCCCATATCAGTCACGTTCTTGCTGACTTATGATATGCTCTCATAGCGAGAGAGCAAGGT
>NC_087220.1:35168762-35181262 GCF_015104395.2 Macrobrachium nipponense | reverse complement strand
ATCGTCAAGGAGCTACTAAAGTACAATCGGAGAGGAAGGCCTCAGGTACAAACAAGATCAGGAATACCAGATGGTTAATTATCAAAAGGGTAAAAATTAAAAGGGATAATCCTGGATTATCGGATATCACACGGTCACAAACTTAAACAGATTCTGACCCTAACCGAAATTACAAAGTATCTTACAGTCCCAAAACATGTAAAAACTGAATATATTAATTTTGTTGCTTATATTTATCTACAACTTTTTTCATTATGAAAGCATCAAGTTTAATAACCAAGACTTAAATTTAGAACATTTCTATTATTTGACTTGATAAAACAAGATTCAATGATATTCCTTTTAACTGTGTCATTACATGGGACTAAGGCTCTTGCTTGACTCCAGTTAATAGGATGGTCTAAATCTCTCATATGTACAAATAATGCATTCGATATTTGCCCAGTTCTCACAGAATATTGATGTTGCTTAAGACGCTGTGAAAGAGATTTGCCAGTCTGCGTAATAGATTTTATCACACTTTTGCAAGGAATTTCATATATGCAGCCTGGAAGATCTTTTAGGAGAATTTTTTATTACTAAACTCTTGACATTAATATTACTGAAAACAACATTTATGTTAAAAAGCTTTAAAATTCTAGGAATATCTAAAAACCTTTCATCATAGGGTAATTTTAGAATGTTATGCTTACTAAATTCAAGTTTGTCATTTGTTGAATAAAATGTTTTTCTAGCTCTTTTCCATGCCACATCTACAAAAGTCCTTGGGTATTTAAGTTTCAATGCAATATCATAAATAGTTTTAATTTCAGCGTCAATAAACTGCGGGCTACAGACACGTAAAGCCCTTAGGAACATCCCAGAAAAAACAGAGAATTTAACATTTTGATGGTGATTGGAGTAGTAATGAACAAAAGAGGCAATATTAGTTGATTTTCGAAAGACTGAAAAGGTGAAATTTCTATCATTTCTATGGACAGTTACATCAAGAAAATTCAAATTACAATTTCTTTCTTCCTCTACAGTAAATTTTATAGAAGGGACTAAATTATTGAGATTATTAAGGAATTCCTGGAGGTTTTCGTGAACTGGCCAAATACAGAAGATATCATCCACGTATCTAAACCAAATAACTTTTTGGGGCAAAATTCTTGGTAAGAGTTATGTCTCAAAAAATTCCATGTAAATATTGCTAAGGACAGGAGATAAGGGATTACCCATGCTTAGTCCAGTCGCTTTCAGCAATAAGATTTTTCAGCTTGACTTGGAGCTTCCTTTCAAGACGGTTGCAGCACTTTCTCAATTTTCCATAGCAATAATCCAGCATCCGATTCTTCCAATCGACAGGAACCGTCTGATTAAAGCTATACCGTCTGCTTCTAAGTGTACGGAACGCATCATCTACTTCCACTTTTGTGATGTCGATGTGTTTCTGGACTAAGCATGCCAACGTGGACTTCATGATTAATTTATCTGACAAACCAGTGGATAGTGCTACGACAGCGGCTTTGGGATATGGGTTAAGCTTTGGTGTATTTAATGGTAACCTGGACTGTGTCGACATCTCAAAATCCTTTTGTTATTTAGAAAAATTGAATCAAAACCTATGCCCTGATGATATCAATATTTGTAAAGGTATTGTGTATGGTGCTATGAGTAAACCTTCTCCCCCTAATGTACCCGTGAGATTTCTCCAGGCTTTTAAGAAAATTAAAGCAGAACGAAACAGTGAAGGTGACAAAAGCAGATAAATCTAACGCAGTGGTAATTATGAATAAAAGTGACTATATAAGTAAAATAATGACATTGCTAAATGACACTGATACTTATACGAAACTGAGGTCTGACCCCACACAGACAGTTAACTCCCATTTTAATAAACAAATTAAATCCATTTTGAAGGGCTTGGACCATTTAATTTAACAGTTTACACCGCAATGCGCCTCCCTACCTTACATGTATGGTTTAGTCAAGACACATAAAATCAATAACCCTATCAGACCAATCATTAGTTCAGTGGGCTCAGTTTCGTATAATTTATCTAAATGGCTTGTAAAAATTCTTACTCCTTTGGTAGGAAATATTTCTAACACGAATGTTAAAAACAATGTTGATTTTATAAAACAAATTGAATAGTTTAAATTTGAATTATGATTTTAATATGGTTAGTTTTGATGTTGTCTCTTTATTTACAAAAGTGCCTGTAGATGACTTACTTGAATATTTGGAAGAGGAATTAGAGCGTCATGACATTCCCTTAAGTGTAGAAAATCTCATAGTCTCATAAGGTTATGTATCAAAGATAGTAAATTTTGTTTCAATGGGGAATTTTTGTACAAAAGTTTGGCATGGCCATGGGTAATCCCTTATCTCCTGTCCTTAGCAATATTTACATGGAATTTTTTGAGACAAAACTCTTACCAAGAATTTTGCCCCAAAAAGTTATTTGGTTTAGATACGTGGATGATATCTTCTGTATTTGGCCAGTTCACGAAAACCTCCAGGAATTCCTTAATAATCTCAATAATTTAGTCCCTTCTATAAAATTTACTGTAGAGGAAGAAAGAAATTGTAATTTGAATTTTCTTGATGTAACTGTCCATAGAAATGATAGAAATTTCACCTTTTCAGTCTTTCGAAAATCAACTAATATTGCCTCTTTTGTTCATTACTACTCCAATCACCATCAAAATGTTAAATTCTCTGTTTTTTCTGGGATGTTTCTAAGGGCTTTACGTGTCTGTAGCCCGCAGTTTATTGACGCTGAAATTAAAACTATTTATGATATTGCATTGAACTTAAATACCCAAGGACTTTTGTAGATGTGGCATGGAAAAGAGCTAGAAAAACATTTTATTCAACAAATGACAAACTTGAATTTAGTAAGCATAACATTCTAAAATTACCCTATGATGAAAGGTTTTAACGATATTCCTAGAATTTTAAAGCTTTTTAACATAAATGTTGTTTTCAGTAATATTAATGTCAAGAGTTTAGTAATAAAAAATTCTCCTAAAGATCTTCCAGGCTGCATATATGAAATTCCTTGCAAAAAGTGTGATAAAATCTATTACGGACAGATTGGCAAATCTCTTTCACAGCGTCTTAAGCAACATCAATATTCTGTGAGAACTGGGCAAATATCGAATGCATTATTTGTACATATGAGAGATTTAGACCATCCTATTAACTGGAGTCAAGCAAGAGCCTTAGTCCCATGTAATGACACAGTTAAAAGGAATATCATTGAATCTTGTTTTATCAAGTCAAATAATAGAAATGTTCTAAATTTAAGTCTTGGTTTATTTAAACTTGATGCTTTCATAATGAAAAAAGTTGTAGATAAATATAAGCAACAAAATTAATATATTCAGTTTTTACATGTTTTGGACTGTAAAGATACTTTGTAATTTCGGTTAGGGTCAGAATCTGTTTAAGTTTGTGACCGTGTGATATCCGATAATCCTGGATTATCCCTTTTAATTTTTACCTTTTGATAATTAACCATCTGGTATTCCTGATCTTGTTTCTCCGATTGTACTTTAGTAGCTCCTTGACGATGTCTTAATAAAGACGAAAGCGCTTGGATTTCTGACTTTCATTTCCCGTGGTATTCGCTTATATATATATATATATATATATATATATATATATATATATATATATATATATATATATGTATGTGTGTGTGTGTGTGTGTGTATATATATATATATATATATATATATATATATATATATATATATATATATGTGTGTGTGTGTGTGTGTGTGTGTGTGTGTGTGATTGATTATCTGGGGAGCTTGCTTCCAAATTAAAAGGCATGCTGAATAGTAGTATAATAATAATAATAATAATAATAATAATAATAATAATAATAATAATAATTTATCGAAACAATTGATCGTGCGGTATGCTACTGATTAGAAAGAAAATGCGAAATGAAGAATGAAAAAGTTAGACGAAAAACGTAAAACATCTCTGAGTGCTGCTTCCTTTTAGAGGTACGATTTGGTATTATTGTTGCATAGTAAGCTGAATGTCCCAGGGAATTATCGCCTCAGGTGATACCCTCCTCTCTGTATCTCGGAGGTTTTCTAAATCGCTTCTTGACCTCATGGAGGCCCCCTGTTAGTTTTCTTTGCCACATGGAAATCTCAAATTGCTTTACGGCTTCAAGGAAGTTCTGTAATTTGCTTCACTGCTTCATAGAGGCTTTCTTGATCTCATGGAGGCCCCATTCCTAACTCAGTCTCACTGAGGTTCTCTTATTTGCTTCTGTGCCTCTTAGAACTTTTCTGATTCTGATAATAGCCTAGGGGAGAGGCTGATTCTATTTGCAGTGGTCTGCTTTTCTTAGACCGTAGTTTTAACTGTTATTTTTCTTTCTTTCTTTCTTTCTTTCTTTTATTACTTTCTTTCTTGGAAAGGATTACTACTTCCTTTTGGGACCATACCTACCCTGTGACCTTGCTTTGTTTTCAAAGTTTCTTTTAGTAATAGCATTATGTTAGCATTACCGTAGAACTCTTTATTAGAGGCAAAATTAGGTTTCCAGGTAAGCAGCAGTGTCTTTAAGTAGAGTTGGGACATATAAAGGAGAAAGAAAAAGTAAGGTAGCAGTCTCGAATGAAACAAATCAGGAAAGTACAAAATTTTGCATCCGAGACAGACAGACAGACTAGCAAACGCATTTTTTGTATTCAGATAAGATATAGTAAAATCACTTCTCTTGGGAAAATATAAGGTAAAAAAAAGAACTTAGAGTAAAATAAAACATCATTTTGACAAGATGAGTAAGCTGATAAAACAACATTTCACTTGATGTTAAGTAAATAGGCATTTCTTGAGACCATTCTTTGTAGACACAACACTGATTAACTGCAATAATAAAAAAAGTCCAATGCAAACAGATGCTCCAAAATCACACCTTCGCAACAAATTACTTTCATCAGAGCCTTGAGCTTCCTCTTTGCAGTCATGAAAGGGGAACTGTTACAGGAGAAGCGATTAAGTAAACTGTTTCATTAACTGTCCGACTCTTAGGCTAAAGTGCTTAATTACTTGAAGGGTTGATGAAAAGAAAATTGGCCTCCAACTCATAGGGTGCCTTTTCCTTCACGTTGATCCTCTTCTCTACCTCACTGAGGATCTCGATTTTATTCACTGCCTCAGAGAGGTTCTCCCTTTTTCTTCTCGACCTCACAGAGGTTTTCATTCTCTTCTTGGCCTCACTGAGGATCTCTGATTCTCTTCGCTGCTTCACGGAGGTTCTTAGTTTTTTTTTTTTTATCCAAATAATAATAATAATAATAATAATAATAATAATAATAATAATAATAATAATTATTATTATTATTATTATTATTATTATTATTATTATTATTTTTATTATTATTATTATTATTATTATTATTATTATTATTATTATTATTATTATTTTATTTTATTTTATTTTATTTTATTTATTTATTTATTTATTTTTATTTTTTTTTGCTCTATCACAGTCCCCCAATTCGACTGGGTGGTATTTATAGTGTGGGGTTCCGGGTTGCATCCTGCCTCCTTAGGAGTCCATCACTTTTCTTACTATGTGCGCCGTTTCTAGGATCACACTCTTCTACATGAGTCCTGGAGTTACTTCAGCGTCTAGTTTTTCGAGATTCCTTTTCAGGGATCTTGGGGTCGTTCCTAGTGCTCCTATGATTATGTGTACAATTTCCACTGGCATATCCCATATCCTCGTTATTTCTTTTTTCAGATCTTGATACTTATCCATTTTTTCCCTCTCTCTTTCAACTCTGGTGTCCCATGGTATTGCGACATCAACATGAATGATACTTTCTTATTGATTTTGTCAATCAACGTCACGTCTGGTCTATTTGCACGTATCACCCTAGTTTTTCTAGATTCCTTTTCAGGGATCTTGGGATCGTGCCTAGTGCTCCTATGATTATGGGTACAATTTCCACTGGCATATCCCATATCCTTCTTATTTCTATTTTCAGATCTTGATACTTATCCATTTTTTCCCTCTCTTTCTCTTCAACTCTGGTGTCCCATGGTATTGCGACATCAATGAGTGATACTTTCTTCTTGATTTTGTCAATCAACGTCAGGTCTGGTCTATTTGCACGTATCACCCTATCTGTTCTGATACCATAGTCCCAGAGAATCTTTGTCTGATCGTTTTCTATCACTCCCTGAGGTTGGTGCTCGTACCACTTATTACTGCAAGGTAGCTGATGTTTCTTGCACAGGCTCCAGTGGAGGGCCCTTTTGCCACTGAATCGTGTCTCTTTTTGCACATGGTTCTGAGCAAGTGCCAGGCATTCGCTTGCTATGTGGTTTATGGTTTCATTTTTCGTATTGCACTTCCTACATATGGGAGAGATGTTATTTCCGTCTATCGTTCTTTGAAGATATCTGGTTCTTAGGGTCTGATCTTGTGCCGCTGTTATCATTCCTTCAGTTTCCTTCTTTAGCTCTCCCCTCTGTAGCCATTGCCATGTGTCATCGCTGGCTAGTTCTTTAGTCTGTCTCATGTATTGTCCGTGCAATAGTTTGCTGTGCCATTCCTCTGTTCTGTTTGTCTTTCTCCTGTCTCTGTAGATTTCTGGGTCTTCGTCTACTTTTATTAGTCCTTCTTCCCATGCACTCTTTAGCCACTCGTCTTCACTGGTTTTCAGATATTGCCCCAGTGCTCTGTTCTCGATGTTGACCCAGTCCTCTATGCTTAGTAGTCCTCTCCCTCCTTCCTTTCGTGTTATGTATAGTCTGTCCGTATTAGCTCTTGGGTGTAGTGCTTTGTGTATTGTCATATGTTTCCTGGTTTTCTGATCTATGCTGCTTAGTTCTGCCTTCGTCCATTCCACTATTCCTGCACTGTATCTGATTACTGGCACTGCCCATGAGTGGTTTATGGCTTTTACCTTAGCATATTTTCCGGCGGTTGAGTTTTGACTTGAATATCGCCTTGAGTCTCTTCATATATTCTTTCCTGATCGTGTCCTTCATCTCTTGGTGTTTTATATCCCCTCCTTCCATTATTCCCAGGTATTTGTATCCAGTCTCATCTATGAGTTTGATGTTGCTCCCATCTGGTAGCTTTATCCCTTCAGTTCTCGTTACTTTGCCTTTTTGTATGTTGACTAAGGCGCATTTTTCTATTCCAAACTCCATCCTGATGTCTCCAGATGCAATCCTTACAGTCTGGATTAGGGTATCTATTTCCTTGGTACTCTTACCATACCGCTTGATGTCGTCCATGAACATCAGATGGTTGATTCTGTTGCCTCTTTTCTTGATTTGGTACCCGGCATCCATCTTCTGTAGTACTTTTGTCATGCGAATCATGGCTACTACGAAGAGTAGTGGGGACAGTGAGTCGCCCTGGAAGATCCCTCTCCTGATATTAACCTCTGCTAGTCTTATTCCAGAGCTTGGAAGCATTGTATTCCACTTGCGCATTGTATTTTTGAGGAAGGTGATGGTGTTTTCCTCTGCCCCATATATTTTCAGGCATTCTATTAGCCATGTGTGTGGTATCATGTCGAAGGCTTTCTTATAGTCTATCCATGCCATGCTTAGGTTGGTTTTCCTTCTCCATTTTGTCTATCAGAAGCTGGTCTTTTGTGCCCCTACACTTCCTTCTGCAGGCTTTTTGTTGGTGGGTGATGTGTGTCTCCTCTAGGTAGTTGTATAGCTTTTTCACTGATGATACCTGTTAGTAACTTCCACATTATTGGTAAGCAGGTGATAGGCCTGTAGTTACTGGCTATATTTCCCTTACTCTTGTCTTTTTGTACTGAGGATGTTCTTCCTGTAGTCATCGATTTGGGTGCATGGTAATTTGAGATACAATGCTGAAGTTGTTCTGCTATTCGTGGGTGTAGGGCCTTGAAGTACTTGAGCCAGTATCCATGGACTTCATCGGGACATGGGGCTTTCCAGTTTGGCATTTTCTTTAGTTGGTGTATGATTGTGTCATAAAAGGATGCCATTCGGATTATTAACTGCTCTGGCTACTTATATCAGATGAATCTGTCATGATCTCTTTGAATCTTTGTTTTATTCTCCCTGTTTCTTCTTCCTTGACTTCCTGGAGCCATGTTGCATGTTTGTTGTGTGGTACCGGATTGCTCCATATATTTTCCCAGAGTCTCTTACTTGGTTCGGCTTCAGGAATTTCTTGGTGGTTGTCTTCCCCTCTTAGTTGGCTGTATAGTCTTTTCTGGTTAGTTCCGAATAGTTTGTTCTGTTGGTATCCCTTATTCCTGTTTATGTACCGTTGGATCTTATGTGCTTTGGCCTTAAGCCTCTGTTTTACATCTTCTATTGTGTTGTTTAGTCCCCTCTCTTGTACTTTGTATTTCTCGTTGAGTTCCTCCCTAGTTTTCTTGCTTCTTAGCCGAAAGACGGGAGTAGACTGTCATTCGTGGCAAGTCTTGCTCGTCAACACTGAAAAAGATTTGTCTCCTGGAGAAGGACAACTCCAAAGAGGATGAACTCCCATTTTTATTTACCATCCTACTTTGTAATCGATATAGGGCATTCAACTGAACTAAAACTAAAAGAATGACAAGCATTGGCGAGTCACTGGCGGAATGCAGTAACTCAGATAATCAATGATCAGAAAATTATATAAACCAATATCTATGCAAATTCAATACGATGATACAGCCATCACCTTTAATAAAAGAGGGTGAATTAATCATTATTATTATTATTATTATTATTATTACCTACCTTGTTTTCTATTCTTTCTTCGGTGTAGTATTTTTATTATTCCTACAATAGCCTACGTTCATCTTTCCAAAATGAAACCAAATTTTTCTAACAACATTTCTACTTGAAAATTATCTTCAGAAACAAAGGACAACGTCGAAACTCTTTTCATAGCCTGCGCAGTTTTCATATAATATGTATAAAGGGTAAAGGTTAAGAGATGATTTAATAGAAATATTATTTTTTCCTGTATTCCATTTTCCGCTGCTTAATAGTCATTGATTTTATTATTTTTTCAATACCTTTTTCATTTCCTCTTTTTTCTCTTCTTCATTTGCTGTTAACAGGGAGACCACATTCAGTGACAAATCCTCTTTTCTCAAACAAGTAGGGAAATTTCCCTTGAGAGGATGTCATATAGAGGAACATGTTGAGAGAGAGAGAGAGAGAGAGAGAGAGAGAGAGAGAGAGAGAGAGAGAGGTGGAGTGGGACAGGCCGATGCAGAGAGAGGGAGAGAGAGAGAGAGAGAGAACCGTGGAGCGGATAGAAGAAACCGCCTTTATTTACGAACTGTACCCTGGACACAGCATCAATCTGCCCTCCTCCGCCCAGGACGAACAGACCGAAATTGCTTTACATAATTTCATGTAACTCACACACACACACACATACACATTACACACACACACACACCCACCACCAAACACACACACACACACACATATATATATATATATATATATATATATATATATATATATATATATATATATATATATATATATATTATATCTATATCATCATATATTATATATATATATATATATATATATATATATATATATATATATATATATATATATATTATATATATAATAAATATAGATATAGATATAGATATATATATATATATATATATATATATATATATATACTATATATATATATATATATATATATATTCACATATATATATATATATATATATATATATATATATATATATATATATATATATATATATATATATATAGTTTAAGTATTTGAGTGCCACAAAAACTTTAGTTATATAATCCATATCACTTAAAACTTTCCATACTTCACGAGTCTTGTCTAAAACTTTCTTCAACTTTAATACAAAACTCCTTCAGTCCCTCTCGCTCCTTTTGGAGTACTAATGACCTTCCTTCCTTTCCAACCCCTCTGCCAGCCCATCGAAATTCTTTTATTTTCTGTAAGGCAACAGAATAAAATAAAGCAAAATAGCAAATAATCTTCTTCTATGTTATTATTTATGGTTTTCTCAAATCAGTTTATTCGCAAGCGACCCTACTTCGTTTTCATGAAGTAGCCTAAAAGAAAAAAAAAAAAAAGTAAAAACACAATCAAGTTTGATATACAATGTACTATAATGCTGCATGAAACTTTCAGCCGGCCGTGGTGGTGTGTGTTGTTCAGTTCTAGATGCACATGGCTAAATTTAATTTATAATAAAATAAAAATTACTGAGGCTAGAGGGCAGCAATTTGGTATGCTTGAAGATTGGAAGGTGGATGATCAATAAACCATTTTACAGCTGTCTATTGCCTCGGTAGTTCTTAAGATCTGAGATTGGACAGAAGGAGTGCGGTCGGACAGATAAAGCCATCTCGATAGTTTTCCCTTACAGAAAACTATAAAGAAAGTAATTGTTTAGTGTTCAGTCCTTATGACTAATAGGAAGACGTGTTTAACTATTATTTTGAGTAGTAATATTGTGAGAAATGAGTTCCTTGTCTTGTCTAATAAATGTTGGAAAATGACGCTGGAAACCCTAAAAGCTTACGAGGACATCTGTTCTCACCTTGAAGCTGAAGGCTTTATTATACTGTTATTTTTATTATTATTATCCTTATTATATCGTATGTTCTATAACACGACAATAATTAAGTTGGAAAACACTAAAAAAAGGGGAAAATTGTCAAAGAACGAAAACTAAACATGAAGGAAATTAAAAATGAAAATAAAAAAAATAAGACAGACACGCAGACAGATTAATTCTCATATGCAAAAAGTCAAAGTGAAAAGATTATCAGTGGAAAAAAGATAATGACTTATAAGACTCAACCAAAAGTCCAGCGCCATCAAGGAACCTCAGCGAGGCAGAGAAGACAACTGGAAAACCTCCATGAGGCAAAGAGGGAAATGAGAAAAACCTCTGAGAGGTAGAGAAGAAAAACAAGGTCACGTTCAATGGCCAAAGAAGTGAGAGGAAATGTCTCCTCCCTAACCCTCTCGGGTAATTAAGCAGCGGCCAACGAGTCAGAAAGTTTAATCAAATATTTCTCTTCGTCGCTTCACTACCAGTTACCTCTTAATGGCAATGAACCCGAGGAGCCGTTACTAAGATCAAGATAATTCGTTGCGGAAAGATTCTCCTTGTGATTTGATTCCATCATATTTATTTCGATTTGCTGGTCATAAGGTGACTTCTAAGCATTTCAATGAATGAGTGTTTCTTCTTTCATTTCTGTTTAGGAATATGTTTAACATGTTTCTTCCTGAATATTTTTGTATTAAGCTTTTCACTTTTTCGTCACGATTTGGAAACGCTGGTCACTAGAAAGGCTAGTTCCAAATCAAGAAAGAAAGGAAGATATTCTCACGCTCGGGCATGTTTCAAATTCGTCTCCAGGGTATCAGAAAGGCGTAACGTTTATCCACGTGGCAGCGAAGAAACGTCTAATTACGTTCCGCTAATGCGCAAATAGGTATACATGTTTGTTCTCAATGTATCCCTTTTTGAAGCTTTCTCAAACTTTACCTACGATTATTATTACTGCTTCCTCTTCTGTACGCGATCTCTCGTTTCTTGTTCCTTAAGGTTTAAGCAAATCTGACTCATTGCCACCTGACGCTTCGAAATCAGGAGAACCGTTGATCCGTTTGCTGCCAGGGCACAATAATAAAGGTTTTAGTTTAATGGACACAGCCATAGTATTTCCTTCTTCAAATGAGACCTCCTTCAGCCATTTTGGAGTTCTTAAACTTACTCTCTACCCAGATTGATGGACTATGACATTCGGCTGGGAGATGGGTGTCATATGAATTCGGAGAATCCCAAAGTCTGGCGAAAGAAAGAACGAAACAGCTGCAGAGCTTCAGTTCATTGACCCTTTTTCTTTTTCGTCACTATTTGGTATCGTGGTTTCCTTTCCCCTTCGACAATGTCCTCATCTGTTTCCCCTGACTTGTGTCTATGTCTCTGCAAATCTTAATTCTTCCACTCTCACTTTCTTTTCCTCGTTTGTTCTTATGCATTCTCTGCCTAGTTTATTCTCATTCCCTTCTCAATTCTGTGTTTGATTGGCTCAATTATATGTATAAATAACGAGGAATCTCTCTTATTTCTTTTCCTTTGTTTTTTCATCTCTGAAAAGTTGCTCATTTTTTTAGTAAAATAAACTCATATTTGGTTTGATTTCGACAGTGGCAAAAATAATATTATGAGTTGAATATTAATTTTGAATAGTTTACTTTGTCCTTTTCCATGATGTGGAATTGTGATAATTGGTTGTAGGTAGGCACAATGATGGTTTTTGATTCCCATTGCGATTTAACCTTTAAGTGTTTTTCAAGGCCACGGGTTAACTTAAAAAAACCAATGTTTCATCAATATATCCTGTAGAACTCGGAAACTATATTAGTTAGAGGCCTTAGTTCTTCGTAAAACTTTGTTAGAGTAACCAATGCTAAGACCAAAGTGGCAACTATGGAGGAGTTGTGTTTTACC
>NC_087220.1:35153762-35163762 GCF_015104395.2 Macrobrachium nipponense | reverse complement strand
ATATATATATATATATATATATATATATATATATATGTATATATATATATATATATATATATATATAATATATATATATATCTATATATGTATATATATATATATATATATATATAGATATATATATATATATATATATGTGTGTGTGTGTGTGTGTGTGTGTGTGTAATGCATATATGTATGTATGTTTGTATGTATAAGGGGAAATTGATAGACCATAATTTGTACTTCCTTTTCGTTAATTCACACATTGGTCTACCCAGTATTGAATAATGTAAAACCTGAAATAAACACTAATTTGCATTATTTGCTTTTATACAAAACAACTTTAAGACTTTTAGGTATAACAGGTATAGTAATTTATGTCTCTGGTGATATGGAGTAATTGTTCCCATAAGGAAATGTTTTCATGAATAATTGATAAAAATAATTTGATTCAATTGCATAGAAAAGATGATAATGACATCGTACTTTTCGATTGGCAATGATAGAAATTTTATCATTATAACTTCATTATTTTTTGTGATTTCGTAATAGACAATAAAATAGGACCAATAAGCGCAAGAGCATCTGTGTCGCTGAAGGAGACAACTGCAAAAACTACAAGGAAAATCAGTACTTTTAGATCTCATAAATATTTTAAGTATTATAGTTCTCAGCCTTATTTTTCAAAACAGAATTGCCGTCAAAAAGTCTCTCTCTCTCTCTCCTCTCTCTCTCTCTCTCTCTCTCTCTCTCTCTCTCTCTCTCTCTCTCTCTCTCTCTCTCTCTCCCGCGAGGCAAAGAAAAGAATTCGAGTGAAGCACAAAGGAAGGAAAGTGAGAAGGGCAGTGTCCCTCTCCAACCCTCCAAGGTAATTAAGCAAAGGCCAATGAATCAGGAAGTCTAATTAAATAGTTTTGTTAATAGCTTAACTACCAGTGACCCATTAATGACAATGAACCCGGAAATCCGTGACAAAGAGAGGAGGCTAATTTGTTATGTAGGGTCGATTCTTGTCGCTTTGTATCCAGTGCTTGTTTATTGCCCCGATGATTACACATTTGACGACGGGGAATTCCCCGGGAATCCGTGATTACTTTCTCTTGCTGCAGATGACTCTCGGGTATTGCCTGATAGGAGGTGCTTGGTTGCTTTTGGATCTTAACTAATTGTATTTATCGTCAGAGATTTATATATATATATATATATATATATATATATATATATATATATATTTATATATATAGATTCTTCTGTTCTAACGGGATACGTCTTAATATAAAAAGCCTCATTAAAACACTGTGGTTTAAAGCTAAGGACTACATATATACATATATATATATATATATATATATATATATATATATATATGTATATATATTTATATATATATATACTATATATATATATATATATATATCTATATATATATATATATATATATATATATATATATAAGCAAATCCACAGGAAAATGATAGTCAGAATCCAAGCGCTTTCGTTTTTACTAAGACATTTGTCAAGGAGCTAATGAAATACAATTGGAGAGAAAGGACTCAGGTACACAACAAGATCAAGAATACCAGATGATTAATGCCATGTAATGACACAGTTTAAAAGGAATATCATTGACCTTGTTTCATCAAGCCAAATAATAGAAATGTTCTAAATTTAAGTCTTGGTTTATTTAAACTTGATGCTTTCATATGATAAAAGTTGTAGATAAATATAAGCAACAAAATTAATATATTCAGTTTTTACATGTTTTGGACTGTAAAGATACTTTGTAATTTCGGTTAGGGTCAAATCTGTTTAGGTTTTGTGACCGTGTGATATCCGATAATCCTAGTTTATCTCTTTTAATTTTTACCCTTTAGACAATTAACCATCTGGTATTCTTGATCTTGTTTGTGTACCTGAGACCTTTCTCTCCAATTGTATTTCATTAGCTTCTTGACAAGGTCTTAGTAAAGACGAAAGCGCTTGGATTTCGGACTATCATTTTCCTGTGGGATTCGCTTATTTATGTAGTCATGTGCATCTTCTGTTATTTTTTAAGCATATATATATATATATATATATATATATATATATATATATATATATATATATATATATATATATATATATATGTATATAATATAATATAATTTTATATATTATAATATTATTATCACACAAGATGCAAAAACCCATGCCTGTTGCTTTCCGTATTTTAATAAGGACAAATACACCAGTCAAAAGAAAAACCATCTGAACCAACCCACAAGACATCCCTGGGCGTAATACACTGCTACATCAATTTCACTTGTGGATTCGGTAATGCCATAATAGGATTATTATAGCTATCTAAATACTATACCATCATCTGTGTAACTAAGACGATGTAAAAAAAATCGTAGAGGGTAATATGGTCTCCATGACAACAAATGTAAAATTTAAGATTTATATCGATGGTCAAAAAACCTTAATAGCCAGAAAAATGGTCGAGTACTCTGTTTCCAGAGGGTCCTATCAAAATTTCTAGGTCTCTTTAGAGATTTTTATCTTGATAAAGTGCGACATATGCAGGCCAGATACTGGTGAAAACATTACCTAGTCCCAACTTCACGGCCGAAGGTAAAAATCACGAAATGTTTGAGAGAAGACAACCGGTATGATTCTTGTTTCGAACGGAAGGCAAACATCCTTTGCATACATGCATTATTCAATACACGTCAAAAGGGATTTGTGATGTCAATACAACTTTTGATAGAAGCTCTGTCCTCTTTGAGAGAGAGAGAGAGAGAGAGAGAAGAGAGAGAGAGAGAGAGAGAGAAACTACAAGTGTCACAAAGATGATAGATCTTTCCATTAAAGGCCCAATTAGTCAAATCCGTCATAAAATTCATCAAAGCAAAGATTCAGTGCAATATTCGCCCTTGAGATTTCCATTCATTATTTCTATGACCAGGGAAGAGTTGGTCAACATATTCTCTTTCATTCTTATTTATCCACTAGCTCGTCTTGGCCTGTAATTAGATATTGTTTCAGCGATAAGATTATCTGTGATTGAGATTATGCTGTGAAATTAGGATCTAAAAAAATTCAAGCGAAGATGCAGCGCATTTCTCCCCTAAAGCAATTCACATTTTATTTTAGTCACATCCTTATATTCTTTATCTCTTTATTTATTAATTAGCATAGTAATCGTTTTTTTTTTCTCTCAAGAACTGATCTCTGCTATCTATATCATATCTTCTTTAACTTCTTAGAAATGAGCACCATATTCCTTGGAATCTTGAAATTCTAATCAATGATCCCTGTATGCTTGTTCCACATGAATAGGGATTTATGTACAGAATAATAATAATAATAATAACTCTAAGGAGAGGAAGCCGTATATCAGTTTATCAATTATTATTAATAACAAAAGTTAATTAATTAATATACGCTTCCTCCTTTCAGAGTTTGATTTGTTCGCTTCAGTTTATTTATCGTAATATTGATAATAATTGTAACCGTATCTTGAGTCTATTAAACAGTTTTTCTGAGATATAGTTTTTCTAAGTATAGTTGACAATGAGGACTGTTGGTCCTTGATAGCTTGTAAATTTGTTTAATGCATTACTCTGCTAGATAACATCCAGTTTGAATGAGGTCCTTGTAGTAATAGTATTATTGAAAAAACAATATTGTATGATAAGAATAATATATCTATATATATATATATATATATATATATATATATATATATATATTTATATATATATATATATATATATATATATATATATATATATTTATATATATATATATATATATATATATATATATATATATATATACATACATACTATATATAATATATATATATATATATATATATATATATATATATATATATACACTCACAAATAGTCATATATACATGGTGTACCATCGATTGGAGTCGTTGGTAGGTACTGTGTGGAGTGTTCGAGATTCTTCAGTGCCGATCCATTTGTCACTAAAACAATGCCCCCCTTGGGGATACTCTGAATTAACGTGAATTGGATATTAAACGACATTTGTAGCTTAACGATTGTATATAAATCACGGTGTAATAAAAGTCACACACACACACACACACACACACACACACACACACACACATATATATATATATATATCTATATATATATATAAATATATATACATACATACCTACATACATACTATACATAGTATATATCACATGTAATTAGGTTGAACAAATTTAGTCTGTTTGCAAGTACTGAAGTTACCGAGTGAAAGCAGAGTTGACTGTTGTCTTGTTCAGAGTAAATTTGACTTGGTGAGATTGAGACTTTGAAGCCAAGCACTGGGTCTCTTTCGGCCGTCATCGCTCAAGACCCTGATAGGAGGGAGTTGGACAGAGAGACGAAGAAAATAAAAGAGAGGCATTACAATGATCAAAAGGGGAAATGGAAGAAAATCCCCTCAGTTACACATAGAAGTAACAGTTTGAGATGCTGGACAGAAAGACTAAAAAGGATAAATAGGAATAAAGGTAATATGAAAAGCTAAAAGAGAAATGCAGTTAGTGACCGAAGGGAAGCTTCAAACGCCCTTTATTAATGCCTTCAGTTCACCTTGTGATTTGTACCTGTATTGGGTAGTTTTGTTTTGTCTCTAGAACATGAATACATGAAAATGCGATGTTTACCTTTCTCTTGGTTTGTTCTGTTATTCAAAGGGCATCTTTCCCAGTAAAAGGTTAGTGCCGTCAGTGCACTTGGTTTACTGAAGGCAGAACCAAATGGCGTTTGTAGCCTCAAGTTAGTGTACACTCCACCTTTTAGCATTTTACTCTTCCCCTATTCCCGCTTCAACTTTCAGTATTGCTGTGCATCCTCTCTAACTATTTTCCTGTTACTGTATCTGTAGGATTTTTGTCACAGTTCCACCTTGAGAACCTACTATTTCGTCTGGAAATATTTATCTTACTGTTCAACCACTCCAACTCCCTATTTTAACCGTCTCAGAGCTGAACGTTCGTGGTCTTTTTTATAGCAAATATCTAATATATGTTATACTTCACATATATTAAATATTGCTATAATAAAGCCCACAAAATGTTTTATAGTGTAACACTGAGAAGGTTACTTCTAAGAACAATATTAGTTTACCTTATTTCAGCGGTTTTGAAACCATAGATCATCATTAAAATCTTTTAATGTCAACCTCGTTTTTTCTCATAATAATAAAATGAATGCCAATAAAAATGGTACCAAGGAAAGCAACAATATAATATATAAAATTCCATGTTTGGATTGCCCCTCATTTTATATATGCCAATCTAGCAAGGAATTAGAAATAAGAATTAAACAGCATAAGTATTTTGTCAAATTGGGCAATATCCAATGCAATATTCATTCATTTAAGTGAAAACGACCACGGAATAAAAGGGAATGGCAGTTCAGTAATTGCTAGATCAAAAGATATCTTGTCACAAAATCTTTTAGAATCTGTCATTATACAACCTATTTGCAATTGTAATTTCAATCTGAACTCTGGCTTGTATTATCTGCACCCTTATACAAGTAATATATTTAAGAATGATCTTAAAGATGAAAATCACTACTTAATTGCAAATTAGTTACCTTATAAGTACTTTCTTATTTATATGTATATGTATATGTTTTTTTTTGTGTGTGTGAATAAGTTTACATTGCGAAAAAATTTTTCATTGTTCACCATAATGAAAGTTTGGATGGGCAGTCACCGCCCTGTATAATCTCTTAATTGTCTTTTTCCCCTTTTAAGCGGTTGTTGGACCTAACCTTTCGTTAACCTGTTAAATTGTACCCTAGTTTTGGGAAGGTTACTAATTCTCCAAGTGTGTTGGATTTTAGGTACATATTTTCATTCATAATCCCTATCTGTCATGTATACATCGTTCTTTGTAAATTTATCTTCATATTTATGCCAGTCTGCTAAGTTAAGGACATTAAGCCAAAAGGCCTCGCAGTACCGTCTCGTTCCACTTTCCTTCGTGGCGGCTCTTGGCTTATATTTTTATAGTATGTATATTCTATATATATATATATATATTATATATATATATATAATATATATATATATATATATATATATATATATATATATTCAATCCCTACAGAGCCATGAAAAGGAAGGTAATTATGTCAACATATAAAACATGGAAATAAAATAACCTAGGACAACAATAACATTTTTAAACTACCATCTGAAAGACTATTGCTTACGGAAGCTATATATCTGTCTTGCTATATATATATATATATATATATATATATATATATATATATATAATATATATATATATATGTGTGTGTGTGTGTGTGTATATATATATATATATGTAGTGTATAAGTCCGTAGTGATTAAAAGTTGTTACTTTTCCATTCATTTCTGAGATAAGATTACTAGTCTAAGCCCTTCTCTTCTCAAGTTCCAGGTCTCTGCAGTCAGTTGCATGCCATACACTCAGTACAATTGATTGTACAAGAACACAAAATAAATATTTCTCCTTCTGACTCGACAATCGAGATGGCTCTGTCACTTTTGTGTCGCAAACGTCCCAAACTCTCTATCTATTTCTGAACAAGTTTCAGATTCAGAGGTGAAACCTTTCTGTTTTAATCATGGATATTAATTGGACAAAGGTTGACGCGTAAACTAAGCAACTTATTAAAAAAAAGTAACAAAAACAAAAGCATATCATGCAAATACAGAAATAAGTAGGAAAGAAAAAATGGATTGAGCCTATAGATAGGAAGTACAGGAATATGAATAATAGAAGAAAATTTAGAAATGATTTCGAATATTGAAGCATTTACAGAATAAAAAAAAAGAACAGTATCAAGTTAATGCAATAAAAAGGTATAATGAGTATGCTGATGTTTATCGAGTAATTGCAAATAAAATAAATACGTATGCACGAATGACAAAAAAACAGTTAATGAACAAGAACTACTGGATAATGAATTTGTTGCAGAATAGAAAACCTGTCGGAAATGCACAAATTTACGACTGGATGAAAAAAAAGGGGGGGGGCGGGGGGGAGGGGGATAACCTGAAAGACTCCCCAAAGCAAATCGAGGTATACTATAAGTAATGACCAACAACGCCAGACCTAGAGTAACACAGCCAAGGATGAATTACAAGCGATAAATAACCTCAGCCGCTTATTTTCCTGCAAATAAGCAACTGAGTCTCTCTCCCCACCACTGTGCTGGTGAATACGCGCGGTGCTTTACTTAATGGAATTCTTATTTCGCCATTAATATTGGGATAGAATCTGCCTACGCTCTTATCTCTTAAGACTCCAACCCCTAACTCTTTCTTTATTTATCATCGGTTTATCTTATTCTTCTTCTTGTGCTCATCATTAAATTCTTCTTCGTTTTCTTCTTCTTCTAATTGTTATTATTATTATTATTATTATTATTATTATTATTATTATTATTATTATTATTATTATTATTAGTTCATGTCCACCTTCATTCACTATTAATTTATTTCTTTCCATGGTGTTTTGTTCTAATTCTTGTTCTTCTTTATCGTTTTCCTTCTGTCACTGCTAATTCCTTTATCCCCATCATTTATATTCTTTTCTTTTACATTTGTTTCCTTTTCCATTTTATTTTATTTTCCTTTTTCGTTGTGTAATTTTACCCACATTCTCTTTTTAACCTCTCTTATAATTCTTTCTCCTGTTCTACTTCCTTTATCACTGACCGCATTATTCCTCCATTATCCAGCGCCTTATTCATCACCATTTCCTCGTTTCCATCATTCGTAACCTTCCTTTATGGATTCTTCCCGCCTCCTCTAATCCTCTGCCATTTCTCTTGCAACTTCCTTTCACCCTTCATTATCTTCTCTTCTCTCCCTCGTAATCCCTCGTTTGTCTTCCACTAGATGAGCTGTGCATGTCTGGCAGGAACTGGCATAAACAAAAAAGAACATAAAGAAGGAAAGAATATGAAAGAATAAGAAAAATGTGAGGATACCAGTTTCGATTATTCATGGCGGCAATGTTGTCTACAACTCGGCGGTTTCAGAAGAAGAAGAAGAAGAAGAAAGAAGAAGAAGAAGTTGAGAGAAGAGAGAGAGAGAGAGAGAGAGAGAGAGATAAATCTCTTTATGAAGCTGGATGATGTTCCAAGGTTACATATGTTTTCTAAAGAGCAATACACACATGTAACAGACATATGTCAGATGTAAAGTCAGACTGACAGTTAGATTGACAAAAGACAGTCTCGGTCATAGATATTTAACGGAGAAAACACTAATTAAAAAATCCAGTTAAAAAAAAAAAAAAAAAAAAAAAAAATTAACAAATGTGAAAATTTTGATCTTCCCATAACCTTTGGAAATAAAATAATAACGCCACCACAACCAAGGGACACGAAAAAGACAAAAATAGACCAGTCAGACCGTCAATTAGACAGTAAAATACGGAAATAAACTAAATTAAACTCCTAGCGTAGCATTACCATATTTATTAATTCCAGAAAGTTATCTGTGTAGATTTATCTTCAAGTTTATGTGCTTATACGTCACTGTGGATCTGTTTCACCATTACTATATCCACTACCAAATAATGCTCTTGACAAGTGGTTCTCAGCCTTTTTCACTCCATCCCCCCCCCCCCCCCCACCCCCCCCCCCCCCCCCCCCCCCCCCCCCCCCCCCCCCCCCCCCCCCCCCCCCCCCCCCACCCCCCCCCCCCTTCATGAATTCTCAACTTGCGTTTGTTGTGGCTCCCCCTTCATTTTTCTCCCAAATCCCACCCCGCCTAAAAAGGTAAAAAAAAAAAAATAATAAATAAATAAAATATTGATGAAGAGAACACCCTTACTTTATTACGAAGTTTACAGTCATAATTATCTTATGTTTGATAGATTTCTGTGATATGCTTAACTTACATCACTAGACTTCAAAAGACGAGCGGACAATAGCAAATTTGAATTTGGTTGGGAAAAAGTTCAGTTAACCTCTGCATGTTTTATCACACATCAGTGGGAAGGCTGACATTCTTTCTTTTCAGTCAGCTGACGAATCCGAGGTTGCGATCCGAGGTTGTCACTGACAATGCACATCTCATGTCGGGGTCCACATTCAATCGGTTCCGACTCTGATTCTTGATTTGTAAAAGGGTGGAGAAACTAGACTCACATAAATAGGAGGTAGTTGAAAAAGGCAAGAGTAGTCGAAGCGCAATCTCGCTGACTTTTGGATATGACTGATAAATCGCACACCAGAATACATACAGAGATTTTTCTTCATAGAGATCTTTGGCAACAGAATCATTTTGAGATCAAGGAACTCGTCCTGAACATCACTGGGAATGGCAGTAATATCAAGAGTGCCAGAGAATCCATTCCTTACCAACTTCCCTTCTTCCTCCTCGAATTTGGGAAGAACATTTTATGTTCACTTTCCAAGGATCTCAGATGCTGAGTGATTTCAATTTTAAGTAAGGGTCGAGCAGACAATCTTCTTCATTCTCGTCAAGGACAGCTGAAAGATTTTCAAACATGGCAACATTCCCGGCACCGACTTTCCTTTGCCAATTCTGGAGCTTGAGAAGAAATCCACGAAGACAGTCCATCAGGTGAAACACATTTCTTTCCTTGCCCTGTAGCTTCAGATTCAACCTATTTAGCTGCGTAAATATGTCTGCTAAATATATGAACTTTATCAATTAAAAAAGAAAATCTTCCTTGCCAGGAGAGTGATGCAAGTTTTTTTTTTTTTTAATTGAGATTCCTGACATTATTTAGAAATGTATAATTTGCAACAGCCCACCATGGCCCCCAGGTTAGGAACACTGCTCTAGACGTTATAAACCTAAAACAGAGAGACAGATTCCTACTAACAGTTGGGCAGGAAAAAAGGACAGTAGAGACACTTTTCTTAGTCTTCTGTATCGCATTTCTACCAAATATAAGACGCTGAAAGACAGACACCGAAGGACAGTCCTTCGTACAGACAGTTGGGTAGTAAAG
>NC_087220.1:35141262-35148762 GCF_015104395.2 Macrobrachium nipponense | reverse complement strand
GATCCGCAGTAACAAACACAGGAACGGATGTCAACAGTGTGGTAGTATGTTAATGGACACTAATTGCAAATACTTTGCAACTTATTAGTTTTATTGGTAAAGGTTACAATAATGCGGATAAATTTATTATTATCATTACTAGATCCGTTTGTATATATCATATATATATATATATATATATATATATATATATATATATATATATATATATATATGTGTGTGTGTGTGTGTGTGTGTGTGTTTGTCTGTTCTGTGTGTCTGTGTGTGGGTGTATATGCAGATGCACAAATTTACAAACCAGTCATACATACATACGTGAACTACATGTATGTTTGCAAAATTGAAGGCAATGGTGCATAGCTCAGTAAATTAGTTATAACCCATCTCTCGAAATTAAAACTTGCGACCCATATCATAACCAACATGACGTAATTTAGATATTTCTACTGTAATGCTGTCTCATATTGGTGTAATATCGTGTTAGGTGGATTTTTTTGACGAGCAATTAAAAAAACGCATTAACGCCATAGCGGGTAATATCGAATGCCAACGTTAATGGATTATTCAAAACGCTATTCAATTAGAGATTGGGGATAAAGGTATGGTTTTACCATGCAACTCTCTCTCTCTCTCTCTCTCTCTCTGGCATATTTGTGCTTAAGTTAATTAAAAATATATATATATATATATATATATAGATCTATATATATATATATATATATATATATATATATATGTATATATATATAGATATATATAAACTATATATATATATATATATATATATATATATAGATATATATATATATATATATATATAATATATATACATACACACAAAAGTACGAGAGAGAGAGAGAGACGAGAGAGAGAGAGAGAGAGAGAGAGAGAGAGAGAGAGAAAGTGTTGTAAAGTAGAACTTTACCATACACATGTATATACGCCAGCACAAATATATACCTAAAAAATATTTTTTGCATGTATGAGTAAATACAAAACATAACACACACACACACACACACACACACACACACATATATATATTATATATATATATATATATATAATATATATATGTGTGGTGTTGTGTGTGGTGTGTGGTGTGTGTTGTGTGTATGTGTGTGTTGTTGGTTTGGTATATCATACATGCAAAAAATATTTTAGATATATTTTTGGCTGCCATATAATCGATGTGTATGGTAAGTATCTTTCCAAACACTTTAACACTTTGTGTGTACCAAACATTTATATATATATATATTGAATATAATATTAAATTATAATATTATTATTTATATATATATATAAATTGTACATACAAAAAAAAACATTTTTCAGTTATCTTGTCTCATTACGTATTCTCAAAGCTCAGAACCTCTGGAGGTAAGCAGAGAAACATGTTGAATTATGGAATGGATTTTGGAAGCAATTAGCTCCGAGAGGAATGTAAACACTCGCTCAGTATTTGGAAATAACAAAGCAGGTCTACATTTCCGTGACTGTTGAAACGTGAGCTCTTGGGAAATCCAAGTCTGAGAGAAAGGAAGAAGAAGAAGAAGAGGAAGTAGAAGAGCCAGGAATGTTTTGGTGTTTTGGTATTCAAGATGAAGCTCTGGAGAAAATAGTTGCGCCTCAGTCTCTTTCTCCTTTGACTCCTTACATATAAAAATTCACATCTTTGGTGTTCTGTGTTATGCTTGGAATGCGCACACTAGATTCATTTGTTCAGCAGTTTTTTGTTTTAATTTTTACCGTCTAACTAACTGTATGGATGACGTCCTTTTCTGACTTTTTTTTTTCTGCTTATTGCATTTGGTAGGTATGCGATACAGAAGATTGAACGGAAAAGTGTTTGTGTTCTCATGTTTTTATTTTTCCAACTGTAAATGTAAATTTCTGACTGTTTTTGCTAGTTTTCTGTCATACAATCGGTACAAAATATGATTTGGAATAACGTGAGACCAATGTTCTCGCTTTATTAATATTCTCTTTGCTTCGTGTCTGATTCTCTTTATGAACCTATCTGCCTTTGTTTTCTGTTTGTGAGGTTTGGTGTAATTATCAAGTAATGTCATTCCAGTTTTATTTAACTTTTCTGTTTTATTGACTAGTTGACGATCAGATTGATTGTATCCTTCTATTATTTGTGGAGTATTATATAATTCAAAGCTCAGAGAAGTCGCTTTCTTGTTTTTACAAAATATTCCCTTTGTTTTTTAACGAATTTATCCTCTACGTCAAATGTCTATTATTTTGAGACTGCCTTTCTGGCTGTTCAATTGTCAGTCTGACATTAAGGTTGACACACTCACTGTGCGCATGCCTCTTAGATGTGCGTCTTGATGAATAAAACACACACACACACATGAAATTACCTTGGAATTCCACTCACTTTCTTAAAGAGATTTCATTTTCTCTCTCTCTCTCTCTCTCTCTCTCTCTCTCTCTCTCTCTCTCTCTCTCTCTTTCTTGTATTTTTACCTCGGCTCTTCTTATCCTGAACCCTCTGAGTTGAGTTCAAGACAACACAGCCGCCATGAATAACCGAAGCTGGTATCCTCACATTTTCTTATTCTTTCATATTCTTTCCTTCTTTGTGTTCTTTGTTCTTTTTGCCAGTTCCTGCCAGACATGCACAGCTCATCTAGTGGAAGACAAACGAGGGATTACGAGGGAGAGAAGAGAAGATAATGAAGGGTGAAAGGAAGTTGCAAGAGAAATGGCAGAGGATTAGAGGAGGCGGGAAGAATCCATAAAGGAAGGTTACGAATGATGGAAACGAGGAAATGGTGATGAATAAGGCGCTGGATAATGGAGGAATAATGCGGTCAGGGATAAAGGAAGTAGAACAGGAGAAAGAATTATAAGAGAGGTTAAAAAGAGAATGCGGGTAAAAATTACACAAGGAAAAAGGAAAATAAAATAAAATGGAATGAGAAATAAACGTAAAAGAAAAACAATATAAATGATGGGGATAAAGGAATTAGCAGTGAAAGAAGAAAAACGATAAAGAAGAACAAGAATTAGAAAAAACACCATGGAAAGAAATAAAATAAAGAGTGAATGAAGGTGGACATGGAATAATAATAATAATAATAATAATAATAATAATAATAATAATAATAATAATGAGAAGAAGAAGAAAACGAAGAAGAATTTAATGTGAGCACAAGAAGAAGAATAAGATAAACCGATGATATATAAAGTAAGAGTTGCGGTTGGAGTCTTAAGAGATAAGAGCGTAGGCAGACTCTATCCCAATATTAATGGCGAAATAAGAATTCCATTAGGTAAATCACTGTGTATATTCACCAACACAGGGGCGGGGAGAGAGACTCAGTTGCTTATTCGCAGGAAAATAAGCTGCTGAGGTTATTTATCGCTTGTAATTCATCTGTGCTGCGTTATTCCAGGTCTGGCGTTGTTGGTCATTATTTATAGTATACCTCGACTTGCTTCGGGGAGTCTTTCAGATAAACCTTTTTTTATATTTATCGTTATCTATTCATCCTATCATTAATTTGTGCATATTTTATAGGCTTCTATATTGCAACAAATTTATTATGTAGTAGTGATGGCTCACTGAGTGCTTTTTCATTCGTGTATTCATATTTTTTTTTTAATTTATGTTTACTCTCTAATGATCCAATTGTCCTTATTTGGACATTACTCATATACCTCGATTCGTTTTGGGGAGTCTTTGAAATGATCCGTTTTCGTGTTAGTTTTTTATTTTGTATTTACTGCTCACTTGTAAATTCCATTAATTTTTTCATTCTGTGATAGTTATATTATACAGTATTTTTGTTTTAACTTCTTTTTCATATGTGCATGCGATCTTTTTCCTTTGCTTATTCTAATAGGCTGATAGAGGATAAGTATTCCCTTCTTAGTGCGTACGATTACAATTGTTCTATTTTATGCTGTAAATGTTTCAAGATCTTACTTATTTAACCCTATTATTTTAATTCATTTTCATTCACTATATTTATACTCCTAAATTACACTTACGTTGATCGTTTATTTGTAGGGTTGACTTTTATTGTCTCTTTGATTTGTCAGAATTGATCCAGCTTACTTGTCTGCCTCCGTCAGATTAACATTCATTCTTATGAAAGAAAGGTACCATCTTCAATCCATCTTATGTAACGTACGAGAACCAATGTTTATGATCTTTCCCTCATTTCTAAGAGAAAAAAATAGAAACGTTTTCTGAATTAGTTGCTTTCTTTTTAATTAAAGCCGCAATAGTAAATATTGCTACATCGTGTGTTAGAAATATTTCATGTACTACCTTTGAATTAAAATCTTTTCCTGTCCTTAATTTTATCATTCTAAGTCAAATAGACTTGCCATTTGCAAGGAAACTTTCATGAGGCTTTTGATTGCTGAGCAATTCAAATAGATTTTGTTGCTGCTTTCGACTTAGTAAATCACGAGGCACTTTTTGATGAACTTCAGAATCTTGGAGTTGGAGGATATGTTTTAGGATTAATTTAAGATTTCCTTACTGGTAGGCAACAGTGAGCTGCACTAGACCGGATATGGGTGTAGTCGGTGAGGTATGAAGCTGAAATCCAGTAAAATGAAACACTACTCTGAATGAATCCGAGCTTCAACTATTGGCTAGGTATAAATTCCGACTGACATCTAACTATTGAGAAACATCTAATGTTTTTTTTTCAGCAAATCCCGCGAGAAAATTAGGTATTGTTCCTAAGGCCTCGTACAATTCATAACACTGATCAAATCAGTGCAACCTGTTTTAGGTCAGTTGTACTCCCTTTACTAGAAAACTGTACTCTGGTAAGGATGTCCGCTTCTGCCAGAGATTTATCTCTTTTAGATAGAGTGGATCGTTGTTGGTATCTTTCTGTATCCTAATATTAACAGTTATGACTTGGACCATCGACGGATGGTCTCTTGTTTATCACTTCTTCATAAGTTGCATTTCAAAAGAGATCTTTCACATAAAGAATTGATCAGCAACCCCCTTTACCTGCTGAGAGCAACCAGATTCGGTAGATGGACAGCAGCACCAATGTGCAGTAAATGCACCTCGCTGTCGTACTTCTCTGTTCCAGTGATTGCATTGGATTTCTCACAGAGGATGTCGTGCTGGTGGAACTTCAGAAGGTCAAGCGAAAATGCAATGCATTACTGCCTAATACTATTCTTTCTGCATTTTAATGCCTTTTTATCTATCTATCTATTTATCATTGATTTTTTGTAATAAGTGTTATTTCTTCTTTCTTTATTTCCCTTGACATCCTCTTATTTCTGCCCAATGAACACCAGTTCCTTTGGAAGTTTGAATCTCAAGTCAATGGCCTCTATGGGCTTGTTCCATATGAATACATTTCATCTTCTGAATAATAATAATATAATGATCATAGCCGAAATTTATTTTTTAAACAAGTTCTTTTTCTCCAACTGGTCCTTCCATTTCTCAATAGCGTTTTCTCTGTGATGTGTGAACATATCTATCTATCTATCTGTCTGTTTATCTATCTATCTATCTATATGTATATATATATTATATATATATTATATATATATGATATTATATATATATATATAGATATATATATATATATATATATATATATATATATTCATTTCATATTCGTTTCCATATGGCTTATACTCTTATTTCTTATTTCTTTATTTTTCTTCTTATCCGAAGTTCCTCATTTTTATTTTTCCGTCAGGCAGAAATATATGAAGGTCATGTAGGACCGGAGATTCACTCATATCCGTCGGGAAAAGTTCTCTGTACGAAGAATATTTCTGCTCAAAGATTGTTGGTGTGTGTGTATATATATATAATATATATATATATATATATATATATATATATATATATATATATATATATATATCATATATACGATATACATGAACGTCAACGACTACGTCGAGAATGTAAAAACCATGCGTTCAAGACCTTCTCTTCATACCATGAGTTCAAGATTTCCTCTTTATACCATGTATACAGAACTTTCAGTTTTACACCATTCATTTGGGATTGATCTCCATACCTTTCATCCCAGACTTTCTCTTAATCCCTATAACATTCAAGATTTTTCTTTTCTTTACAACATGATTGCTGGGCAGCATTACAAACACCATACAGTCGTATTTCTGATAAATCGCAACTATAATATTCATTTTCAACAGGTATGTTTTAGTAAAATCAAAATATGATCCCCAAAACCCGATAAAAGATTGGTTACATAAGCCGCAGCAAAAATATACCTTCCGAACACAGTAGATAAACAAATGACGCTATTCGTCAATCATGTGGAAAATCGTGTTCCCATTGGTTGGGTTTTATGACGTCATGCTTATTAATTTTTATTACAACCGCTACTTGTCTCTACTGGCGCCTGTGGTAGCAGGTTCATATGGCTATATTGAGTATCTTTGCGAACTCCATAGCATCTCATTATATATATATAATATATATATATATATATAGTATATATATATAATAATATATAATATATATATATATATTTGAATATATTATTGTATCTTGTAGTATAATGTATGTTTAATATTTTTGTATTATGTATTTTATGTTATTATTATGTATATATAATATTATATATATATTATATATATATAGATATATATATATACACATATTATATATGGAAATTTAATAGCTTGAACATCACCTCAAATATCATAAAATTGTTCAGCCTAGACGTCGAGTCATTATTTACCAAAGTCCCAATCGCCCTTTCTAAAGAGGAAGTTGCAACCAAATGAAGAACATTTTTCCCTTGGCATTCATAAACATTACAACTAATGAACGTTTGTGTAACAAAAACAACGTGTTTTCTTTCAATAGTAATCTTTACAAACAAAAATTTGGTTGTAGTATGGGCAGTCCCCTATCCCCCTGCTAGCATGGAATATTTGGAAACAGAAATTTTATGATCTATCAAACCCCGCCATATGATCTGGCTTATATACGTAGATAATATTTTTACTTACTGGGATAATAGCTGCCGAGATTTCAATTGATTTTTCAAGACTAAATTCGCTTGTACCGACCATGAAATTTAAAACAGAGTGGGAAAAAGGACGGAAAATTGTTGTTCCTAGATGTAGTGGTTATAAGGGAACAGAACAGATATGCTTCCACAGTATACAGAAATCACACTTTCGTGGTTTCTTATATTTATTTCTTAAGCTACCACGATGTATCAGTAAAGATCATAGTCGGGTGCAGCCTATTCCTCAGGCGACTCAGAATATGTTCAAATGGGTAAGTAGATAAAGAATTCTACACGATCCGCCAACACTTTATGCAACTGCTCTACCCCCCACGTTATCGAGAAGGCTACTAATAAAACGAATACAATATACTACAGATTCGTCCACTCCCCCCCCCCCCCCCCCCCCCCCCCCCCCCCCCCCCCCAAAAAAAAAAAAAAAAAAAAAAAAAAAAAAAAAAAAAACAAAAAAAAAAAAAAAAAAAAAAAAAAA
>NC_087220.1:35131262-35133762 GCF_015104395.2 Macrobrachium nipponense | reverse complement strand
GTGGGATACATAAAGAGGCAGTTCAAATACAGAAACAAAGAAACAGTGCTGCAGCTCTGCACATCAATAGTTAGACCGCATCTTGAATATGCATAAAGTTGCGGCGTCACCAACACATATAGAAAAAAATAATAGACTAGAAAGGGTACAAGCAAGAGCCACAAACTTAATTCCATAGATGAGCATTGGAGAGTTAGATTTAGAAAAACACACGAACCCCCCGCAGACAATGATATAAACATTAAAAATATGAAGACAAACAAAGTAGATAGTAACCTCTTCACATTAAACAAAGACCATACAAGAAATAATGGATGAAAACTTGAACTCATTGTGGAAACTTCTTTACAGACAGGATATGTGACACATGGAATAAACTGCCACTAGAAGTTGTAAACAGCAACAGTAGAAGAGTTTAAAAGAAAGCTACGCAAGATCATTATAACACTATGAATGAATAGCAAACCCTGCTCTTAGAGATATGAGCATATGATGTCTCCTCGGATGGACTAATAAGTTTTTGAGACATCTTAATCCTTGTAACTCATTGAAACCCTTCAGGGCATAATACTTAGTGATTGCAAGTTTGTCATTAGGGATGAAGCGTCCAAGAGCCACAAGTGGGCATTCAAGGCTCTGGACAGGGCCCTGCAAGAACTAAAGCACAACGCACGGCTCATTGGAGGTACTGTAACCGTCCAGCTTGCAGGAAATTTCAGGCAGACTTTGCCAGTCATTCCTAAAGGAATGAGAGTTGACGAGGTAAAGGCCTGCATAAAGTCATCCAACTTGTGGAGCAGTGTACAGAAGTTGAGGCTCCAAACTAACATGAGAGGTCAACTTTGCGGCGATGAGAGAGCAGGAGCCTTTTTCAATAAGTTATTGGATGTTGGCAATGGCACTCTGGTTGGTGGACAGGACGGTCTGGTCACCTAGCTGTTTGGAAATTCAATATACGTACGATGTTCAAGAGCTCGAGTAAATATATATATATAGATAGATATATATATAATATATATATATATCTTTAATATATGTATATATACATATATATATTATATATATATATTATAATATATATATATATATGCATATATCGATATATATATAATCATATATATATTATATATATATCTATATATATATGTGTGTGTGTTGTGTGTGTCTCGAATATCTAATTCGCTTTACTCTACCTCGGAATTAATATATTTTCATGTGTTAATCGAGGGAGAATTTTATAGTTGGTAGAGATTGTCGGCTTCATGTACGCTTGATTTCTTGGTTTCCGTGGTTCGGGCCCATGAGTCGACGAATTTCTTAATATATATATATTTATATAATATCTAATATATATATATATATATATATATCTATATAATATATTATATATATATAGAGATGAATCAATGTTGATGTGAAAGACTAATCTAATATATATATATATATATATATATATATCTATATATATATATATATAATAATATATATATATTAATCTGTGCTCTGTGTGTCGTTGTGTAAGCATCTCGTGCCAGCCAGCAAAAATTGCCCTTAATATTTGGACGACCTCGGAGCGGAACTCAATTTCCCGAAGATAAAGCAAACAGGATTAGAAGGCAGACGAGGAATGATTCGGCCACTGGCTTTCTGGACCATATCGCTGAAGCCGTGGCCGAATCTAAAATCAATATTATCAACGCTTCAGAGAGAGAGAGAGAGAGAGAAAAAGAGAGAGGACGAGAGGAGAGATTGTGAGTTACTTTTAGCCTAAGTACAACGCTAGAGGAAAGGCTGATTTAATATACAAAATGTCTGTTATACATATAATGTATATATATATAAATATATTATATTATATATATATATATATATATATAAATAGGATAGATGATAGAATTGAACTAATTCCAATTTGAGAATGATTTGAAACCAAATATAAGTAAATGTTGATAATTGCCTTGTTTCGTATTCGAGTCCATCGTTGTGCGCTGGGTATTTATCATTGATAGCTCGGTTCAGAGCAAATTATCTCGAAGGAGCCGTTAAATTAATATAGACTATATATCATAGTATACGTCCGCGTGCGCGACACACACACACACACACACACACATATATATATATATATATATATCATATATAATATATATATAGATATAATTATATATATATATAGAGAGAGAGAGAGAGAACAGAATGAGGAGGGATGAGAGAGAGAGGAGAGAGAGAGTAGAGAGAGGTTAGGATTCCAGGGGAGGGGGCCATGGTAGATAATTGGAGAATAGCCAACTTTATCTTACCCCCGGTCCATCCCTTCAGTATCCCCCTCCCCATTATCATCCCAAAGTCCCTCCACAACCGCAACCCCCCTCCCACCCCACCCCCACACTCCCGACTTCCGGCCTGGAAGACTTCCTTCCAGTCGAATATTAACGTAATATTGCTGATGGCTGGAATAAATATGGGAAGAATAAACAGGTCATAAATATGTATGTTACGT
>NC_087220.1:35121262-35126262 GCF_015104395.2 Macrobrachium nipponense | reverse complement strand
AAAAGGTGATTACTCTTGCCAGAAGGGAAATAAAATCCATATTTAAAAAACAGTTATAAAAACACTTCGTTTGAGGAAAGGGATACGAAAAGATTGACAAAAAAAAATTAGAAAGATTATTTGAAATCATCGATACGGGATGAATACTACACAACACACAACAATATCCTTCGGATCGCTTCCTCGGCATTGTCCGGGGGGAAAGTGGGGAATTTGCTTGGGGAGTAGGGTTGGGGCGGGGGTAGGGGCGGGGGGGGGGGGGGGGGGAAGGAGGAGGGTTGCGGGCGCTACTGTGAAGGACCGCCTCGACATATCATCATCTCTCTGGGTTCGTCGAAAATCTGAAAGCCATCTCGACTCGCGGGAACTTATTCGACAAAACTCTAAGTGCTTTTTTAATTTTTCATCTTCCTCATTGGCCTTCTTCGGCCCCTTTGGCACAGGAAATTTGGTTTCTCGTGGGAAAACTTTCAGTTATGCGTGCCGCTGCTGAGTGGGACTTATATACTGGGCATTTGGAAGCTGACTCTCGCTTTTAATAGTCCTGAGGCTCGGTGAACTAGGAAGAAGAAGATTGGATTGTGTGCACACATACACTCGCACAACGTAAACAAATATTAATATAGTATATATTATATATATATCATATTATATAATATATATATATATAAATATATACACTATATATATATATACATATATATATATATATATATGTGTGTGGTGTGTGTGTATATACTATATATATATAGTATATATATTATATATCTATATAATAATATATATGTATTTATATAATATATATATATTATATTAGATATAAATATATATTGTGTGTGTGTGTTGTGTATATATATATATATATTAATATTTATATATATATATAATAGATATATATATATATATATATATATAATATATTATATGTGTTGTGTGGGTGGGTGTGGGTGTCGTGTGTGTGTCTGCTGGAAAAGTCCAGGAGGAGCTGACGACAACGAGGGATAACCAATAAGAAAAAAAAAAAATTGGCTGGAGCACATACCCTAATGTAGCTGATATCTCTTTGCTGCATCGGTACCTGATGAAGAAGACTGTGTGGGCCGTATTTTTAAACTACCCTCTTCCCTCTTCGATGAAGGGGCTGCTCGTGAAATACTTTCATGGAACGGTATTATAAAAATATAGGCGAAGCGCTTTCATGAAGAGGAACTACACGGGACGGTTGGTACGCCGGAGGTAGTAAACAAACATTCCATTCGGATCAGAAGACGGCTGTTCGACTTCTATCCCACTTTATGCCTATATGTACATATATAAACTTTAACATTGTTTTGTGCATTAATACAATTACTGCAGCTGGCTTATAGCTATAATGATACGTCACACGACCAATCCTTAGAAGCTGATTGGTTGGAAATAGTTTCCGAAAAAGTCGTTAATCGTGGATTCTTTTCATCTTCAGTATATTGCAATTGTTGTTTTGCCGAACTAAAATACGTTGTGCTGATTATGCTAGATTCAAGAGGAGGCGAAAGACGATTCTGTTACAGCTGTGAAGTTCATACACATCCGGCAGCCAGTAACTGGAACTGATTACGATAATTGAAAATGGTGTCGACTAAATATTTGGCATTTCTTATACGTTCCATTACTTGCATTAGTTATTCTGTTCTCTTTTAATTCTACAAAGAATATACGAAGAGGTTAGCGAAGAGGTGGTTTAGGCTACATCTTCGTTTCCAATAATTTTGACCCTCAATTCACCTTCGCCGTCGGGACGAAGAGCTGCTTCGCGGCACAATAATACCATTTCAGCCGCGAAAAAATTCGGCCCTGTGTATGTCCTCGAAAGACTGTATCTAAATCATTCCGCTCTATTGAAGACTAGTACAGGTAATAGGAATATATATTATATATTATATATATATAGTATATATAATATAGATATATATATATAGATCAATATTCTATATATTATATATATATATATATATAATATATATATATAACATATATGTGTGTGTGTGTGTGTGTGTGTGTGTGTGTGTGTGTGTGTAAGTGTATACAAGTAAACATCATCGTGTCATTCACCTCCATACGGAACATAACAACTTCCCAACACAAACAGAACAACACGGATTAATAAAAAGAACACCTCGTGAGCTGATGAAGTATAAACAAAGTTGATGTTTACCAGGAAGTGTTTTAAGACCGGCATTAATATATACGTAGGTATATCGAGGCCTGGAGTGACTGTTGTGTTGTTTAGGAAACAGTCATGTCAACATTAACCAACCGTACGTAAACAAGCGTTCAATCTCGCCTCTTGGGTAACAGACACAAGGCCCAACAAGGAGCGGCATTTTCTCATTCAGTTTGAGTCGACTTTTTATTTGCTTCAAATGCTACGTCAGCTACTCAGGTGAATCCAAATAGAATTAATTATTCAATACAGGTAAGCGAGACTAGGTTACTTTATTACTTAATAAATAGTCAGACAGCTAACGAAAAGATTTCTAACCTTTCATACTCTCGAGTCGAAAAGAAAAACCACAAAAATCACATATTTAAATAAGATACAGTAGTTTATATTCGAATATGTCTTTGATGTTCGACGGCATGGAATATTAATATTCGCTTCGATGATAAGTCTAATTGCTTATATTGCAGTCGTTTACTGGGCTGAAAGAGGAAAACCTATAATGAATTGGGCTTCGAGAGTCAAGTTAACTAGTTTGGTATACATGTATATATTTATACTATGGTTTTGTTCATCACATAATTTTCACACGAATGCATCTCTATGTAGGGGAAACCCATCAAAATAGGATTTAACATTTCAAATATTTTTGAAGTTAACGAAATAGCATTATCCAAAAGATATTATTCAACTGAAAAGGATTTACCTAAAGTTGTGCTATTATTCAAGAAAGCAAGGAATGTGCCTTACCCCTGAAATTGGATTTAAAAACTGTAACCTTCTACTTCAGAACCCTCATTTTGAGGCTATAGTGCTCTGAAAACAAGGAAACACTGACTTTTCTTTAGAAAACATTATTTTTAAAGCAAGAAATCCATCGTTTTCTGGAATCTTATAAGGAAGATGAGGAACTTCACTCCTTTGGTAAAAGTATTTTGAATTTTGAAAAGATGATACCATTGTCTTTCTGAAATGAACTCATCTTTTGATAGCTATAGCACCCACTCATTCTGGCAATGTGAAAACAAGAAAATCTAAAACCTACACATATTCAAAATAAGAAAAAAAAAATTTACTGAAACTTTTATAAAAGCATAAAGTCCTACCTTTAGCCAATATATGTAAAATGACAAGAGACTCATTCCTTGTGATATTATATTCTGGAAACAAACCTAATTTTGTCTGATAATTGATCATAAAAAAAATTAAGGCACTGTACGTTACAAACAAGAGAACTCATTCGTTTCGGAACTATGTTTTAGAAACAAGAACACATCCTCTGGTGGAAATCTAATTTCGTAAACAAGAAAATCTGCCGCTTCTGAAACAGTCATATTTTGAAAACAAGAAGACCCACTCCCCCTGGAGCTGCATTTTGGCAACAAAAAGTCACTTTACTTCTTGGACTATATTATAAAATCAAGGCCACCCATTCCGTGTGGAACTGTATTTTGATAACATGGAAAAAGCACAACCCATCTGCAGCCATCATCAAAAACTAAAAGGAAACATCTTTAGTCATGGATTGTGGGTCAGCTTGTTTCATCAGGTTTATCAGAATGTGGAATTTTTTACCCTCTCCTGTATACATTACGCTGAACCTAATATAATAGTAATAATATCTCGGAAGAAGATCCTCTCTCAAAGACACTTCATCAACCGAATGGCCGCCTGGATGCTCTTGAGTTTATATGGGAGCAGAAGGTAAAATATATATCAGTTGTCCAAATTTCATTTATTCCTTGACATGTCAGCTGTACTTCTACCATTTATCAAAAAGAGAATAAAGTAGGGGTACAATTATGTCACATTTACATCCGTAAACTGGCATACAGAAAAATATTAAGGGAAAACTTTTGATTGGTTCCCAAAGACAGACAGAGGGCGAGGGTCTCCTCCTGTTGGCTGGGAGCGAGACGGCTCATCTGGGAGAGTCTGGTTGAATGGCTTGTCCCATGTCCTGGGAGTTCTGTTCATAAGGCAAGCTTCCTGAAATAGTTGGCAGGTAAATTGTTATCACTGGAGGATGGTTTTCACTGGAGGATGGCGAGGGCCTCCTGATATCGCAGGCGACGATGGCCGTTGTCGCCGTCCAGGATATTTGTGTTCCTTACAATCTCAACTTCTAGGATCTGACTCCAGCCAATCAGCGCCTATGTCAGTCAGCCAGTATTTTCCCGATGAATCATTCCGCTCCCAGCCAGTAGGAGACATCTCCCCTCGGCTTTGACAACTAGTCAAAACTTGGGAAAAAAATAGTAAATAAAGAATAAAGAAACTCAGTAAGTCCGCTTGCGGGTATAAATATGGTATAATTGTACCCCTAGCTTCATCCGCCTTTCGATAAATGGTAGAAAGCTCTACCGAAACGTCGAGGAATAAATGAACTTTGGATAGCTGTCATATAATTTACCTGCTTCCTTATAAACTCATTTGTGAGATTGAGAAACTGCAATGCAAACTCAACGTCTTCCAGATGGCCTTTCTCAAAATAAAATAATAATAATGCTGACAATGTAGATGACTTCTATTAAAGCCCCTAGTACCTCTCATGATCTAAGGAATTTATTTTTTCAAAGTTAGCAAAAAACATCAACATATGTATGACCTCCCCTTTACCTAAGAATTACGTTCCTGATATGCCATTTTTCACATAACTAACAGTTGTTATGCAGATTTACCAACTAAGAAACGTATCCACCAGGTAACAAATCAAACCTTAGCGGAGGCAAGGACGCTCGACTATTTCTCCTGAGAGTGGTAAATATTTCCCCAGAGACTTGGCCTCAACACTCGGGGG
>NC_087220.1:35113762-35116262 GCF_015104395.2 Macrobrachium nipponense | reverse complement strand
GAAAGGAAAGAGCTAAGTGACTGCTGTTTTGTTTTGTAGTGCCTGTTGTCGTCATCTTTTTCTGTTTTTTTTTACTGTAATTTGAAATTTAGACACATCAATCCTAATATTAGAAAGTTCCGGATGAGATACACACACACACACACACACACACACACACACACATATATATATATATATATATATATATATATATATATATATATATATATATATATATATATATATGTGTGTAGTGTGTGTGTGTGTGTGTGTGTGTTTGTGTGTTTATGTATGCATTAGTATACAAATGTCCTTTAATATCTAATTAGCTGTGCCTCGGAATAATATATATATATAATATATATATATATATATATATATATATATATATATAGATATATATATATTATATGTTAACTAACCCAAGGGGAATTTTTTAGTTGGGCGTGTCGGTAACTCACTGAAGCCCATGATCTCTCCTCTGTCCGCTGATTCGAATCAACGAGAGGACGAAATTATTATCAACTAAAAAAATTCCCCTTCGGTTAGTTAACATATATGAATATTAATATCGAGGTAGAGAATTTGATATTAGAGGACAATTTGTAACTTATACATATATATCATATATCATATATATAGATATATATATATATAATATATATATATATATTATATATATATATATATATGAGGTTCAGGAGATCCATAGATACTTCAGATGTAGGCCAGATTTATTGTCATAAAACGTTTCGCACATCAACTTTGTGCATCTCCAGTCTGTTAAAAGAGAAATACATATATCGAAAACTAATTATAAGGATTCACAATAGTATTTATGTTAAAAAGCAATAAAGAATACAAATAGTTCCAACTAGAGGAGAAGGAAAGCAAGGAATGACTTTTGAGAGAGCCAGGTCCAAGACGTTGACTATGCCAGATGTAAAGATGAATCCGAGGTGTTGTTATTTAATGAGGGAACCAGTCTATAATCAACGATTCCAAGGTAGTCAGGTGGTCCGGGCCTTTAGTGTAACCTATTATCGTTAAGTGTTGTTTCGATACATTTATTTTGCAGTTGGCGGCATGGTTCTTGATATTAGAAAATTCAGGATCACTAAGTCTCTGACCGGTTCTATAACTGAATCCCATATGCTACAAAATCTCATCTGCAGTAATCTTCGAGTAGATCCCACGTAAATTGCAGGGCATCCTGGGCATGTGAATTTATAAACAACGTTGGATCTCATAAAGTCCTACAGACGATCTCTGAAATTAAAAAGTGAGCCAATTTTGCTGGGTTGTTTGAGATTAATTTGATTTTTAGAGAAGGAATTTCTTTTTCTCTTATTTGTGTAAGTCTGAGAGAAAACTTCGAGTCTGTTATATATGGAATCGACGCATACATCAGTTTCTTTGGGGCATCCGTTAGCGGAAGAGGTGGTTGGATATAGTTACTTACTAATTTATTAATTATATTATGTACAATGTCCTTGGGATAGAAGTTTTTTCTGAAAAAGAGTTTTTAAAAATTCCATTTCGTTATGAAACATTTGCCAATTGGACGAGTATTTCAAAGCTCTATATGGTATTTATTTATTTTTTTTTTTTTACAAGAACTTTAGGAGTTATTAGCTAATCCCGCGAACGTATTTTTTCAATATACTGCAGTCGTGAACTCTGAATTGACTCTAGTGACAAGGATGTCTACAAATGGTAATTTGTTTTCATTATCTATATCCATTGTGAATTTAATGTTGGGATGTTGTAAGTTGATATGTTCCAAAAATTGTGCTATTTGCTATTGCTATCTGAAAAGTGCAAATGTGTCGTCAACATATCTTCTGTAATAGACATATTGACAAGAAACAGGACAATTGTCTAAAAATTCTGTTTCCAAATATGACACAACACAGTTGGCAAGTATTGGCCAGGTCATGAAAGTTTCTTCAAGAAATCCTTGACCTCTCAAAAGCCCTCGAATGGAATAAAAAGAATTGGCATCATTTGAGAAACTCCGAAATTCATAGTTCGTCGAAATAAAAAGCTGGCTTCTCCATTAAAATGTGCAGCAGACGGTAGGAAGCGTATGAAAGAATCCCTGCATCCTTTAAAATGTCAGTAACTTAGGTTAAGGGACGTTATCCTACCTCCAAAATACTAATATTACTTTGCGTGTGGAGATTTCTTCCCCCTAATCCTTTTTTCTTTGCTCATGTACAGATTTTTTTCCCCGAAATGGAAAGCTTCAACGACGTAGTCGTAACCGTTGAAACTTGGAGGAACAGGAAGAGATCTGGTAAGAGATTTGAAAGTGGAGCCAGATCCTTGAGCAGACTTATACGACCTCTCTTGCTTCCTGGACTTTAGGGCACAATGGCAATTTCTAGTTAATCCGTTCGAGAAATTAAATGTTATTGGATTAGATAGCTCGTACGGAAATCCAATAATGAGTTATTGACTAGATTTTACAATATAATTAAAAGAAAAGGGATATATATATATATATATATATATA
>NC_087220.1:35081262-35108762 GCF_015104395.2 Macrobrachium nipponense | reverse complement strand
ATATATATATATATATATATATATATATATATATATATATATATATATATATATATATACATATATATATATATATATATATATATATATATATATATATATATATACATATATATATATATACATATATATATATATATATATATAGTATATATAGTACACATATATATATATATACAAAATATATATATATATATATATATATATATATATATAGATATATATATATATATATATATATATATATATATATATATATGTATATATATAGATATATATATATATATATATATATATATATATATATATACATATAATATATATATATATATATATATATCTATATATATATATATATATATATATATATATATATATATATATATATATATATATATATATATATATATATATATATATATATATATATATATGTATATGTATATACATACTATATATATATATATATATATATATATATATATATATATATATATATATATATATATATATATAGGGATACATATATATATATATATATATATATATATATATATATATAGATATATATATATATATACATAAATATACAAACATGGGTGTGGGTCTGTATGTGCGCGCATGTTTGAAATTACATGAATCACCAATGATATTAAGGTGCAAAGTATCACAAAAGAAAGAAAAAATACGCAGTATAAATCCTGACATGTTTCACCGTTCAATATGTTAGGATGACTCAACGATCAGACATTTGGTTGGCTGAATACTATTTATCCCCTGACAGGAGGAGGAGGAGGAGTAACCAAACTTCCTTTAATTAATAACGAGAGTGGAACGTTGATATCACTATGAGAAACATACTTATATCCATGAAAGGACAGGACGTGAAACACCGAATTTACAACTTGAAAGTGTGTTACGAACATTTTTTGTTCCTATAATTGTGTGGCTTCTCGATGTTTGCGGCTTTTATAATGTACAAAACTTTTCTCTCCCAGTGAATGAAAACGAAAATCTAATTACCTTTGATCTTGCATGAAAGTCATGTTTTGCCTCACTTGTCTCAGAAATGAACCTCTGAAGTCTGGTTTTCGCGACTGAATGTCCTTTTTGAAATACTGAAAAATGAATCATTTTTCCTTGAGCTGATTTCATTTCGTTCTGACAATAAATGCTTTTCAGTCAGTGCCTGGAAAAGTGTTTAGATTTTTTATTAATGTCGAATGACTGCAACTACAAAGGTAGTTTTCATTCAAAGGAATGCATGAATGTAATGGGCTGTTTCATGTGCAAACAGAGAGAGAGAGAGAGAGAGAGAGAGAGAGAGAGAGAGAGAGAGAGAGAGAGGCTTAATTTGTGACAGGTGCTTTATCTCTTAGTTGGTGATGAAAAAAAAAATACTGATTAAGGCTAAATTGTAAAACGTGGAGTTAACATTATGTATGAATCGTATGTCTATTTTGTCACATTAACTTCCATATCTCATGTGTTTTGGGACGAGTTGCTACCCGTCATACCCTTCTCTATCATGTTGCACCCTATCCCATTAGTTAACTACCAGGTACCTAATTTCCTTTTTTTGGTCAACAACCATAGGAATATTTAACAGAGTTAATCTATTTCCCATCGAAGGGAATTCCGATCCAAGTGTTTATTTTTGTTCTCTTTGATTTCTTCCCTTTTTCGTGTCTCTCTTGCTTTCTTTCTTTCAGTATGAACATGTTTCCAAAGAAACTCTTCAGCCACATAATTGTATTTTTAAACCCTTGATGCCAGAGAATGATTTAGTATCATGATTCAGTTCCTAGGATAAAATCACCTTAAGAGTTGATAAACGGAAAAATATTGTAGCTGATTTTGTTATATTGCTAGCAAGTTTAACTTGACATTACACATTATGTATTTTACTCCAATATTGATTAGAAATATTTGAATTAGCACAGTAATCAACAATTAATTATAGTATATACAACTTTTCTTACATAACAGGCATTACTTTCGTCAGTCCAAGACAAAAATAGCCTAAAATGTTATGGAAATAATATTCATCATCACGAAATCATAATTTATACTGAAATTTTACGTCAAGCCCTTCAAAGAATTAAGATCACAGGATATGTTCAAAAGTCCTGAATATCCAAACCTTTAATGTAAGAGGAAGTCATCAAGAGGAAATAAGCTTGCAATCTTTAGGACCTCCTGAGCTCAGGCCTTAAAAAGGTAAGAGAAGTCCTTTGCCCTTTGAACTCTGAATCAAATTTTTTGGATTCAATGTTCGTCCTCCATGAATGTGACATCTCATAGTCAGGGTTGACGGCAGAATATTTCCCCTAATTTCAGCTTTGCAGCTTACTCGTCGTTGTCGAATTGAAAGACTTAGATTTTGCAATCACGATAACACGCAGTAAATACATATCACAGTAATGAAGAGAGAGAGAGAGAGAGAGAGAGAGAGAGAGAGAGAGAGAGAGAGAGAGAGAGTTTTCATACGGTTGAATAAATGAGGTACATACTGAGGAAAAATCCGAATGCCTGAACATGTCAGTAGTGAAAGGGTCACCAAATTTCCCAGGCGTAAATTTCGAAATATTCAGAGCAGGCAGAAGTTGAAGCAGGTATTTGCATATGTGACACAGTACTTAAGCCCATTAACAGCTGTTTAAAATTCACCAGATGCACGAAGAGTCAGTCATTTTTACGTTAGCGGTTTAAGAGAAAAAAATTATTTTTGTAAAACAAACAAATATGTGATTTTTTCGTGAGTTTATTAACAAGTTTACCTAAAAATATTGGGGAATATTCGTCATGTGCTACCCCCTTCGGTTTTGTTTCATACTCAGATGGTAGCTACGTCAATTTGCAAGATATAGCAGAAATGTTATTATCGATTGTAATTAAACTGAATCTCTTACCTGTATCTGATGAAATAGAAACTTTTTTTTTCTCCCCTAGGTATGGATTCATCCCTTGGCATAATTTGCAGAAACTTAACAATTCACATGGCTTTAACCATTATATTAACTCCGTAGGGGGTTAATGCCGTCGGTGTAACCTCACGCAGTCCACTGTCGGCATTACACGGGTTATTTGCAGCGCCCCATCGGCTCTTAGCCGCAATCCCTTTCAGTGCGGTGGATATACCGCCAATCACATTCACTTTCTTTCGCCTTACTTTCCACCCTCTCCCGACTCTTGTTTCAAAGTCATATTCAGCGCTGAATGACCTCATACGTCCCAGCGCTTTGAATTTTTCCCAAATCTTATGTTCTAGTCCTAATAATGACATTAAAAAATGCAGAAAAGGAAGACAAAATAAGTTGCGGCCGACGGTAAAAATGAGTAGCCAGAGACCTTTGGACTTCCCCCGTGACTGTAAATTGAGGCAACGTGGCGGGAATAAAGGTTGAAATTCAAAGGGCTCTATATGCTATCTGCCATCAAAGGATTTCCTGAAAAAAGAAAGAAAAAAAAAACTAGAATCAAAGAACCTTTATTTCGGGAGAGGCGTTTTATTACTCTTTTAGTGGCGTTCAGAATATCTAATTTTACATTAGAAATCCAGGTCGGAATATTGGTGTGTGTACCCTGTATTCATGAGAATCGTAATGGGATTTTTCATTTACTGTTTTGTTAATAGTTGATTTGTGCATAAAATTTTAAATTTATTCCATTTTCTGACTGACTTGACAAAATTTTAATATGACATCACTTGAAGAGTTATATTCAAAATACGAGCTTGTTGGTACGTGCTACTCGTGGTGGAACCTTCCGCTGCTGTCTCCCCTATCCTCCCGATCCCATACCTACCCGCCTCCACCTGGGCCGGACATACAGGGTTGTACGAGGAGGGTGGATGTCTCCCCCACACAACCGCTGCACCCAGGGCGGACAAACCAGTTTACAGGGGGTGGTAGGTTGTGTCATTTCTCCCTTACTGTCACCAGGGGTAGGACAAGCCAGATGAGACTCACTTGGATTTGATTATAATATTCTGAAGTAACCGTGGCCAGGCGAGTAATGTGACTTCGTTTTGATACTCGGGATACGGGTTCGAATCCTCCTTCGGACGTCAGAATTACATCCTAGTCTTCATTTGGAGCTGAGACTTTGTAGTGACCAGTGTTTGAAAAAAAATGTGAAGGAAGTGAGAATTTAAGAGATTTGTTGTTATCACCATTTCATAGCAGTGAGTATCTAATAAAAAGTGACCTGTACATTCTTCATTTATTTAAAGTGTTTTATACAGTTTTAATGTTATTTTCCACTTTTATTTTTAGATGCGTAAAATAGGGACAGCCAAGCCATAGTTGATATTATGTTCTAAAAGATAAACATAGCCAATTTTTCATCAAAGTTTGAAACCTAAAGGACCAATTATCTACCACAAAAAATATAACTTCATTGGTCTGCCTTTGATGTCCCAAGCCTAAAGGCATTTAGAATTGTCTACCTAAAAAACCCAAACACCTTTAATGAAAAATACTTCGACATGTTTCGTAAAACTCCCAAGACTTCACACTTATGCAGAAGGGAAAAATCTGGCAACATTTAATGCTCCCAAATACATTCCGTTCCGAGTCAGAATCCAGCCGCGCCATTAAAAGCCCAGATTCCCATCGAGGGCGCAAAGAAGTCTTCCTGGGCCTTTTAAGAAGTCACTAACTCGGGTTAGGGGAAAATCTTTTCCTTCCCGGAACTCGAGATCTGGTGCAGAATGTTGATGCTGGGAAATCACCCCCTTTCACCAGTTTCACGTTTCACCCAAATGAGACGTTCTTTCCCGCTACTTGCGTTCTTCCCCTCTCACTTAGATGTCCAACTTCTCTAATAATAATAATGAAATTAATAACAAAAATATTAATAATAAAGCCTCCATCGCCTACCTACCTTTGGAAGGTGCATTCTGCCAAATGGCAACTGTGGCTGACAGATTCAGCACTGAGATTACACTTTGTAAGTCCGTGGATCGACCCCGATCTACCACCCACCGGTTCATCAACCTGCCAAAGTTTATAGTGTGAACTGAGAGAGAGAGAGAGAGAGAGAGAGAGAGAGAGAGAGAGAGAGAGAGAGAGAGAGAGAGAAAGTGAAGCTTGCAACGTCATCCCAAGATATTTGTTTGAGATACTGGAAGGCTGTACCCCTCTGGTGCCACCCCTCGTAAGAGGAAAAGGCCTAAGGTAAGAAATAATCATAACAATAAAGTTAATTTTATCATGAGCACTGCTGCTCCGCTAAAAAAAAAAGGAAAAAAGAATGTGTGCATTCACTAAGGAAGACCCCGACGCTATATTCACAAAATGCACTAATTACTGGAGACCTCGATGTCGTCGACTCATTAGTGTGGTAATGGCTGAACCTAGCTTCTACGAGAGAGAGAGAGAGAGAGAGAGAGAGAGAGAGAGAGAGAGAGAGTTTTGTTCACGGAGCAAATCCTCAGTAAACATGCCAAGAATAACAATGGATGCGCCCTATCTGCTTCGTGTACTTTATCGCATTTTCTGTGCAGTTACCATTTTAAGCTGAAATCGGTAACGTTATTGTCGAGGAGTTTATTTACATTAGAAAAATAACATTAGGTGCTTATGCATTTCGTCCTGAAATTTTACATTAAGCGGTTTAAAACATATCGCTAAAAAAGAAAGAAAAAAAGAGAATGGTGTGAATTCACTTGTTTTGAAGCATTTTTCGAGTTTTTTGAACGATACGAAAAATTTATTATTTTTGTCCGCAGACGTATTTATTGTAGCATGCTAGTATGGTATTATTTTTATCAATATCTGTCCTCGATTCTGATATAATGGAAGTTCAACCCAATAATTCTATAACTCTTATTACAATAGCTGTGCAAATACAAACATTAAATAAATTAATAACAGACCAGTGATAAAAAGTTTAATTTTAGAGGTTGTTCACCCCGTTTTCGGGAAGTAATTATTCTGATTGTGAAATTATATAATGAGGAGAATTGTAAGTGACAAGAGTAGCTGTATAAAAGGTGGCTAAAGAATAAAGCATAATACTGCCTGTGTTGGAAAATCTAGATCAAAGTAAAATGTTCTATATTGAAATAATAAAAATAATAATATTAATAATAATCAAGAACTGCAAGTAGAAATAAGAATGATATGGGATATGGCAGTGGAAATTGTGCCCATATTCATAGGAACATTAGGCACGGTCACAAGATCCCTGAAAAGAAACCTGGAAAAACTTGATGCTGAGTATCTCCAGGACTCATGCAGAAGAGTGTGCTACTAGAAACAGCGCACACAATGAGAAAAGTGATGGACCCCTAAGGAGGTAGGATGCAATCCGGAACCCCACATTGTAAAAACCACACGGTCGAATTGGATGACTACTACTAATACTACTACTACTACTACTACTACTACTAACTAATAATAATAATAATAATAATAATAATGATAATAATAATAATAATAATAATAATAATAATAATAATAATAATAATAACAGTGAGCGTAACGACGAAACAGAAATATCACCCAGGATGCACTATAAAGAATGCTGTATATCTCATTGTAAGAAAAAGACATCAACAATAAAAGTCTCTCTCGGGTTAAGTCTTTGTTTATATATGTTTATTACTTTATGGTTTATCAGCTCCAGGGAATCATCTTGTCCTTCTTTTATGTACAATAAAAATTTATTATTATTATTTTTATTTTTCATTTACTTATTTATTTTGTCTATCACAGTCATCCTATTCGACTGGGTAGTTTTTATTGTTTGGGGTTGGTCCGGGCTGCATCCTGCCTCCTTAGGAGTCCATCACTTTTCTTACTATGTGTGCTGTTTCTAGGAGCACACTCTTCTGCATGAGTCCTGGAGCTACTTGAGTATCTAGTTTTTTCAGGTTCCTTTTCAGGGATCTTGGAATAGTGCCTAGTGTTCCTATGATTATGGATACAATTTCCACTGGCATATCCCATATCCTTCTTATTTCTATTTTCAAGTGTTGATACTTATCAATCTTTCCTCTCTCTTTCTCTTCTACGATGGTGTCCCATGGTATTGCGACATCAATGAGTGATACTTTCTTCTTGATTTTGTCAATCAGCGTCACGTCTGGTCTATTGGCACTTATCACCCTATCTACAAGGTAGCTGTTGTTTCTTGCATATGCTCAAGTAGAGGTCATTTTGCAACTAAATCGTACCTCATTTTGTACTGGCTCTGAGCAAGTGCCAGACATTCGCTTATTATGTGGTTTATGGTCTTGTTGTTCATATTACACATCTGCATGTGGGTGAGACGTTATTCCCATCTATCGTTCTTTGGACATATCGGGTTCTTACTGGCTTGTGTCGCAGTTAGCATTCCTTCTATTACCTTATTTAGTTCTCGCCACTGTAGCCATTGCCATGTTTCATCACTGGGCAGTTCTTTAGCCTGTCTCATGTGTTGTCCGTGCATTGGTTTGTTGTGCCATTCCTTTGATCTGTTTATCATTCTCCCGTCTCTGTATATTTCTGGGTTTTCATTTACTTTTATCAGTCCTTCTTCCCATGCACTCTTAGCCACTCGTCTTCACTGGTTTTCAGATATTGCCCCAGTGCCCTGCTCTCGATGTTGACACAGTCCTATATGCTTCCTCCTTCCTTTCGTGTATTTGTCCTTGGGCGTAGTACTTTATGTATTGTCACGTGTTTCTTAATTTTTTGGTCTATGCTACCGAGTTCAGCCTTCGTCTACTCCACTACTCCTGTGCTGTATCGAATTACTAGTATTACCCATGTGTTTATGGTTTTCATCATATTTCTGGCGTTGAGTTTTAACTCGAGTATCGCCGTAAGTCTCTGAATATATTCTTTCCAGATCGTGTCCTTCATCTCTTGGTGTTTTATATCTTCTTCTATTATTACTAATTATTTGTATCCTGCCTCATCAATGTGTTTGATGCTATTCCCAGCTGGTAGCTTTATCCCTTCAGTCCTTGTTACTTTGCCTTTTTGTATGTTGACCAAGGCACATTTTTTAATTCCAAACTCCATCCTGATGTCCCTAGATACAATTCTCAGTCTGGATTAGGGTATCTATTTCCTTCATGCTCTTACCATACAGCTTGATGTCGTCCATGAATATCAGATGGCTAATTCTGATGCCTCCTTTCTTGAGTTAGTACCCAGCATCAATCTTCTATAGTACTTTTGTCATGGGAATCATGACTACTATGAAGAGTATGGGACAGTAAGATCCCTCTGCTGATATTAACCTCTCCTAGTCTTATCCCAGAGCTTGTAAGTACTGTACTCCAGTTGGGCATTGTATTTTTGAGGAAGCTGATGGTGTTTTCCTCTTCCTTATATATCTTCAAGGAATCTATTAGCTATGTGTGTGGTATCAAGTCAAAGGCTTTCTTGTAGTCAATCCATGACATTCTTAGGTTGGTTTTCCTTCTCTTACTATTCTTCATTACTATTTTGTCTATCAGGACCTGGTCTTTTGTGCCCCTACACTTCCTTCGCAGCCTTTCTGTAGGGGCGGATAGTTTTTGTATCCTCTAGGTTGCTGTATAGCCTTTCACTAATGGTACCTGTCAGTAACTTACACATTACTGGCAGGCAGGTGATATGCCTGTAGTTTCTCGCTGTATTTCCTTTGCTCTTTTCTTTTTGTCCTAAAGATGTTCTCTTTGTAGTCATGCATTATTATTATTATTATTATTATTATTATTATTATTATTATTATTATTATTATTATTATTAGTATTTTTAGAAATCTTGTAATCTGATTTCTTTATGATGTTTTAAACTAAATTTTTCCTCCTATAATGATAAATGGCTTTCTATTATAGAATATTTCTAATGAGCAAGAAGCCATAATGTTACAATGTTTTAGACTATTTTCAATAAGGCAGCGTGTTCACTTTATACGAATAATTATTTATTATATTTATCGTCTCTTTACAATAGAAAGTTTTATTTACAACCAACATTAAAATATCTTTATGTAAAACATTTCCATGTTTCTTCATGGAAACCAATTAGTAAATCTAGAATTATCAATATGTATGGAAATTTTCTTTTTGTTTTCTTATACGATTATTTGTATTATAGATTTGTTGTGACGCATTTAAATTCTAAATAATTGCTCACAGTCTGCACATATGAAGACACTGACCAATCAATTGCAAACTGAAATACGTCAGAAAAAAAATGTGAGGCAGAAAATTGTATAATACTGATTACCATGAAGGTTAGCCAGAAGGTACTATCAATATATTTTTTCTTGATATTACAATTAACTCACGGAATGAAGCGTGCTTGAAGGCATGCTTAGACATCAACGTATGTGTAGACGAACAGACTCATGCACACGCACACACACATACATACACACATACATGCATACATACATACATATACATACATACATGCAAATTGTGTGCGGTCAATTTTTCGAAAAACCATTATTCGAAAGGCAATTGTTCGAAAAAAAAAATTTCGAAAACCAAATATTCGAAAACAATAGTTCGAATGTGTAATTGTTCGAATTTACAATTGATCGAAATAACAAATATTCGAATGAGGAGTTTTTCGAAATAAATATTGTTCGAATTCATGAGTAACGTCGACCTGTTGAAAAAAGCCCGACGGCAGTTTTGTATGTTAGCACTCTCTCTCTCTCTCTCTCTCTCTCTCTCTCTCTCTCTCTCTCTCTCCTCGCAAAGTGTAGTTATTCGAGAAACAACACAATCGCATTGTTTGTATATTAATTACCTTAAAACAACTTATCGCATCGTTTATATTCTATTTACCTTAAATAAAAAATAAATAAACAAAAATAAACCGTTAACAAATCCTTAAAATTTTAAAGTTCCCATTGTTATTTTGGACGGTTTTCCATTTAGTAGAGAAGCTCTTAAACCCTCTGTTGGCTGAGTTCGTTCAGAGTGAACAAGGAAAGCCCATGTTACTAGAGAATGGACATTTATTTGTTAAAGACAAGCAAATGCAAGATAAAATTTGTAAATTACTGTAAATGTCGCGCTATAACAGTAAAAGATGTTACCATTTCTAAAGAACATAATCATGCAGGTGATCCAACTGGCGTACAAGTGCGGAGATTTATTGAAAAAGTGAAAGACGACGCAAAAGGTACACGTGATTCGCCTCATTATATAATTGGAAATGTATCTTCGGATCTTAGCGCATCTGGAGCTGAGGGATTGCCAGCTGTCAACAGTATTAAGCGCTCAATTAGAAGGGTTCGCTTAGAAGAAAATTGTGGACTATCTACACCCTATCATAGGAAATATATAGTATTCCCAGTCGAGTAGTATATGAGGACTTTCAAAAATGAAGATTTTCTTCTTTTTGACTCTGATCAGGAAGAGAATTTTCAGTCAAAATTCGAATGCTATTAGTATTGGCATTTATCCAGAGGAAAGAGTAATTGAAACTTTTGAAAATTTAGTAGAAGAGTTTTCTTTACCTGAATTACTTCCGGTAATAGATTATTTTGAAGATAAATTGTGCAAAGATATGTTAAGGAAACTAATAAATTTAAACTAAATTAATCGTTTATTAGCATCAATCATATTATCCTACATGGTTAGGTAAAGTATGTTATAGATTCGAACAATATTCATTTCGAAAAACTGCTTATTCGAATATTTTGTATTTCGATCAACTGTAAATTCGAACAATTACACATTCGAACTATTGTTTTCGAATATTTGGTTTTCGAAAAAAAACACTTTTCGAACAATTGCCTTTCGAATAATGGGTTTTCGAAAAATTGTCCGCAAATCCATACAAATATATATTATATATATTATATATATATATATATATATATATATATATATATATATATATACATATATATATATATATATATATATATATATATATATATATATATATATATATATATATATATATATATATATATATATATATATATATATATATATATATATATATATATATATGTATATATATATATATATATATATATATATATAGATATATATATATATATATATATATATATATATATATATATATATATATGTGTGTGTGTGTGTGTGTGTGTGTGTGTGTGTGTGTGTGTGTGTATTAGTATACATAAACCTCTAAGTGCAGAGACGAATTGTTCGCCTTCAAAGAATCGCTAAGCAGTACCCAAATCGCAAACTACACAGCACTGTGTTTATTTTTTTCTTCCAGGAAGCTACACTTTTCATCTAAATTTATTTGGGAGTCTGGAACTTTAGTTTATGGAGCTCAGAACTTTGGTCACACTGAACGTAAAAGGAAACGCCAACTTCCCTTTCATTTGTAAAGAAGGTATTGTTTATTCCACGTAGCACATTCTGAATGAAGCTTTTATTATTACGCGCCAGCGAAGTTAGAACGACCTCATTCGCTGGGGATTTCTGTCTCGTTTACCGGGGCTTTCCTGTGCCGTTAGCTGGGACTTTCTGCATCATTAGCGGGGACTGTCTCTTTTCTTCACCGAAACTTTCTGTGTGTCTAGTTCAATGGGACTTTATGTCTGCCTCGTTCACTTGGACTTTCTGTATCGTTCACTGGATCTTAATAATGGCTCACTCACTGGGACTTTATACCTCCCTCATTGGAGATTTCTGCCTCGTTGACTGTGGCTTTTTCTCTCTTTCACTGGGACTTTGTGCTTCGTTCACTGGGACTTTGTCTCGTTCCAAGGAACGTTGTGTCGCGTTCAATTGGACTTTGTGGCTCGTTTCACTGAAATATTCTGCCTCGTTCACTGGGACTTTGTGTCTCATTCACGGGAAAATTGCACATTTCATATCTTGGTCTTGCTTAATGTTACTTTCTGCATCATTCACAGGGAGTTTGGCCTCGTTCACTGGGACTTTCTGCATCATTTGCTGTGAATTTCTGAAAAGTTCACCGAGATTTTGTGGCTCGTTCACTGAGACGTTATGTCTCATTTACTGGGATTATCTGCCTCTTTCACTATTACTTTCTCTCACGTTCACATGGGTTTTCTGCCTAGCTCACTGGGACTTTCTGCCTCGTTTTCAGGGACTTTCACCCTTGATCTTCTGCTTTGTTCACTGGGATTTTCTGCCTCGTTCACTGGGACTTTGTGGCTCGACCATTGGAACCATCTGCCTCGTTCACTGAGACTTTGTGCATCGTTCACTGGGACTTTCTGCCTCGTTCATTGGAACCATCTGCCTTGTTCACTGGGACCTTCTGCTTTGTTCACTGGGATTCTCTCCCTCTTTCACTGGGACTTTCTGCCTCATTCACTGGGGATTTCCGTCAGATCTGTCGGTCCGTTTTCGGTAGACCCCAAATATTTTACTATTTTTGCAGTTTTGCATTTTATTTTATTTTCATTAAAGCGGTTCTGTGCTTGAGTAAGTGTTGGGCATTTTTATCATTTCAGTGATTAGGTTTATAAAGCTAAAAAAAGTTTATGTGAAAAAAAGTCTTCTGGAAAATACCGAATCAGGCTGTGTCTTTTACGTTCCATGTTCACGTCGAAAACTGATTGGCAATAATGAACTTTTATTTCCTTTTTTTTCCAAACACATAAAATGGACAAACAAATAAACGGAAGTTGCGTGTGTATGTTTTTTCTTGCGTTTGCTTTCATCGAGTTTTCTCTTTAGAAAATGCGATACGCGTAGAATTGCAGCCATTCTTGCAATAAATATATTCAACGAAAGCAAGCAAAAGAGCTTTCGATATTTTTACTTACGTTAAATTGAACGACGTGCTAGAAATGAAAGTTCAAACTCAAAGGAATATACAAACATTCATGATCAAACGATTTCACGGTAAAGAAGATTACAAAGTTTCGGTAGAGAAACGTGTTTTATTCCACATTTTGTGAGAACGCCGTCGGCTAAATTAGCATTCGACCATGCGTATATAACACCAAGTTCATTATCACCCTTTCAGGGCAGATGGATAAAGAATTTTATATCCATTATTTTCTTTGGAGTTAATGTCACAAAATATTTATGAAAATTTTCACGCTAACGTCTTGAAAGGATGTTGATCCTTCCATTAAGACCCTATTTCCGATAGATTCTTTGGGATGTCCTGTCTCCTGACGAAGGTAAGACCTACACCCTTTTTTGTCTGGAAGGATTCTACATCGCTAACGACTGAAGTCCCTTATTATATATATATATATATATATATATATATATATATATATATATATATATATATATATATATATATATATATATATATATATATCTCACAAGCTTTACTCCAATATGGCAAATACCAGTGTATTTTATGTAGTAAAAAAATTTACGATTTCATGTCATAAGCTAGGCGAATTTTTTTTACGATGAACTGGACGATGTTTTTTTTTTTTTTTTTTTTTTTTTTTTTTTACAAATTTTGATATGCCCTTATTGTTATCCTATAGGACTGGGTTTATGGTAACCATTCATCATTATGAAATGGCGTTCTGACTGTCCATTTAAATAAATACAATTCAGAGATATCGAATACGAAAATTGAAAGCAAGCTTAATTTTACTCTTAACTCATTAGCGGAGCAGTAACAGGATTTGACCAATAGCTTTGGAAAAGAAAGCGAAAGAAATCATTGTGAAGGAATCGGGACAGCTAGGTTCACAGAGCAAATCCTCATGAATAAACATGCTGGCAATGACGAGAACTGCGTTCAGTTTCCACCGTCTATTTTCCGTGGTGCCCTAAACAGTAGGCTTGCTTAAGCTCTAATTTGCAATGTTAATACTCGAGGTTCATTTGCAAAGTAGAATTCACCCGTTACAAACTTCATTAGGCATTTCTACACGGGTGGTTTCTCCTGCAACATTTTCAGGACGAAAATTCTTACTTTTATTTGTCATTTCATTCTGGGATGCTGGACATGACCACAGACAATTATGCGAGGTATTGTGATAAAAATGACGTAATTAGGAACAACAAAGCATTCGAAATAATGAACATCTTTAAGATTTAAGACATAAGGACGTTTCAGCTTCATCATATTAAGTCGTGTTCAACCTAAATAGAGGCAAAACACCAAGACAAGATTATAGACTTTACTCTATTTTTTCCATCTGTCCATCCGCCTGTGGTGGTCGCGCATGGGTCATGGCTGTTAGTTTTGTACAGCATTATACGCAGTACAGAAACATCTATTGCGCCGAAGAAATTTCGGCGCATAAAAAAAAAAAAAAAAATCAACACACTAAACATTTTACAGAAGTTAAAGAAAGCGATAAAATTCTTGATGTTGTAGATTTCTCTTCTTAAAGAGTCTCTGTTAATAGTTAACGAAGACGAATCAGAACAGAAGAAAAGAAAAGTGAAAAATAACTTTTAAATAGAGAATTAATCTTAAATATCTTCAATTTGTCAACATCGGTCTATAAAAGGGAAAAGGCATAAAGCCAGTTGTAATCTACAATATACAATAACTAAAAGAATATGATGAAGAATTTATTATTTTGCTTTAGTGTTATGAAAATTAACGAGCGAATAATAATTAAATAATAATAACAATAATAATAATAATAATAATAATAATAATAATAATAATAATAATTATAATAATAATAATAATGAGTCTATCATGAGCCTCCACTTTCATTTTCGTGACATAAATGGCTTCAGCCGTAGGCTGAGAATAGTATAATTCTAAAGAACAGCTACTTACGCTAGATGTTAAAAGATCAAATTTCCTGATGTATATTTATAAAAAAGTAAGCTAATGTGATGCAATATACTGAGTTGGACATTAGATTAGTTCATACTTTTTTCAGGAAATATTAACATGAAAGCATAATCATGATCCATCATGACACGAAGTTGCAACCTCTTTAAAATACAATCTCGTTTCCTTTCCCATACATCTATATTATTATTATTATTATTATTATTATTATTATTATTATTATTATTATTATTATTATTATTATTATTATTATTATTATTATATGAAACGTATTCACATGGAATGAGCATACACGGGCCATTGACTTAAAATTGAAACTTCCAAAGAAAGTTGGTTTCAACTTCTCACTGCAGATCCCACACTACAGCCAGTGATTATTCGTCGCCACTCGAACACTGGACATCTGAATTGCATACCTTGACACTAAACACTATATCAGACCAGCATATATGTATGGCTAGAGTCGAACCTGTTTTGACATGTCATCCAGGTTTTGCACGACAAGTCTTTTTGTCAGTGAGGACTTTTTTTTTGTTTTTTTTTTTTTTTTAGTTTAGTTCTTTGGGAATTTACTTTTCATTACTTGGCATTGTAGAATTTTTATAGAAAGTTACTATTCTTTAACCAGGTTATATTTCAAAACTTCTTATCTTGCATGTACAGTTTGTTTGTTTGTTTGTTTGTTTTCGTTATTGAGGTGAACAACGAGCTGATATAATTGCCTAAGTCCTATTCCCAAATTCAGGTGTTCATTCCAGTGTCGTATTTTCTAGTTATCTTCGGCAGTAGAACGTAATCCGGATGCTAAACTGCCTTCTTCATTTTCTTATGTGTAATGAGAGTACATTCGTTTGTATGGCTTGATAGATTACTACATAGAATATTATCAAATTATTTCTCTTTATTGGTGTTTCAACGAACACAGTGCTATATCATTTTACTCTCTCTCTCTCTCTCTCTCTCTCTCTCTCTCTCTCTCTCTTTTAACATAAGATGTTTTTTCCCAGCGACTGAAATCAAATCATAAGCATTATATATATATAGATATATATATAGAGAGATATATAATATAAGAAGATATTAAGATTATATACAAGATAATATATTATTATATATATATATACATATAGAGAGATAATATATTTATATATAAATCTATATATATATATATATATAGATATAAATATATGTTTATATGATATATATATAGTATATATATATATATATATATATTCTATATATATATTATATTTATTAGTATATGATCTATATCATATATATTATAATACAAGATATATATAGATATAGATAGATATATATATATATATATATATATATCTATATATATATCAATATATAATATCTCATCTATATTTATATCTATATATATATATATAATATATAAATATATATATGATATATATAATATATCTATATAGTATATATATATATATATATATATATATATATATATATATATACTATATATATATATATATATATATAATCTATATATAATATATATACTATATATATATATATTTATATATATATATATATGTATATATATATACTATATATATATATATATATATATATATATATACAGGAATTTGAATGCATATTCATGTATGCTTATGATGATATTCAGCCGCTAGGAATCGTGCTTTACAATACCCTGTAGGATGTTTGGTATACCGTTTAGTTTTCCTTTGAGAATGTGGATCAAATAATTACAACCTGAATATTAGTAATTCAGTTTTGGTAATGAATAAATTTCACGGCTGACTAGGAAATAGTTGTAGGTTTTTTTTACTCTCGTTATGTTCACATGATGTGATAGAAATGAAGTGTTAAATTCAAAGGGATGTGCAAACCGCAGCTGATCAAAGGATTTTCCGCGGAAGACGATCAAAGGGAATTCCTTTGGGAGACGCCTTTTATATCTTTCTCTGCTGCTCATGCCATTCACTCATTTTTCATTAACGCAAATGGCTGTGAAGTTTTATTTAGGTTATTTTACACAAGGTGGTTTTCATTAAAGGATTATTTAATGTTATGCATCTAATGAACACCTGTTTGTCATAACACATCAGGATCGATTTCAGGCCACGGGAGTCAATTGATAGCGCCCTGGTCTTTCTTTAGAGAGGCCGAGGTTCGACCCTAATGTGAGTAGGAATTGTTTTACGTTTTATGTGCATTTCCTTTATATCGACACCAACGATTGATGAATTCTACTTGTATTTTCTTATTTATGTTAGGTAACTTTTTTGATTCAGCAGTTTTCATAAGTATATGTTTATTTTTGTGGCTGTTACCATTTCGTTTAATTCATATCTTAATAAACATAATAAATTTGAAGCGTAATTTGCTCACATAAAGAACTACAAAGTTTAATTAAAAACTGAAATAAGATAACTTAATTAATACCTTTGTATCGATAAAGGACATTCTTAGCTTAAAATAGTTTTTTTTCAGGCTAATGGACAAAATTTACATGAAAACATTAATCGTAATTTGATTAAAGACTCCCAGATAAAACTGTGAACTAATAAAAAGTTTATTAGAGTTTATGATGATTAGCTTTGACCAACAATTGTAAAAAAATAAAAAGATTAATATACAATATCTGAGTCAAAAAGGAAAAGGAATTCTAGAGACCCTTGATGTAAAAGAGGAAAATCCTGCAAGTCTTGGAAAAGCTTCCAAAAGCACAGCTATTTCGAATGAGAATTTTCTGTACCATTAAGTCCCGGTAACTAGTGAAAGGTGTAAAGATGGCTTTTTGCAGCCGTTGCAAAGTTGTCGATTCCGGTTTGGGAAAAATCTTCTGCTCCCCGGAATTCTGCCAGAGCTCCTGGGGTGTGTTCCTGTCAGACTCTTGCGTCTTGCTTCTCGACAGTTCTTACTTATTGCCTCCGAAATGAAAGATTTTTCATTTTTTCTATTTTTCTTACGTTAAGCTTCTAAAATGAAAGACTGCTATCACGACGCTGACTTGTGGTTTCGAGATAAAAGAAGACCTTGAGGAGTATTTGCAAATGTGCAACCACTTTCAGAGGTTTTTCTTGTGGGCTCCCAAATGAAAGATTGCCTCTCTGCTTCCATCTACGGCTTCATAAATCTAAAACTTTATCACAAGCCTCACTTTTGGTTTCTAAATTGGAAGACCTTACGGTGAGTTAACGCATCTTATGAGATAGCAGTAATTTCAAAGTAGATCTCAATGATGTTCAGAAATTCATTAAGCTGAAATAAATGGAAAGCAAAACGCTATAAAAAGCATGTAGAAATCTTACATAGATTTGAAAATGATGAATAAACATAGCAGATCTCCATATCTGTAAATACCAGGATTTATTATTATTATTATATTATTATTATTATTATTATTATTATTATTATTATTATATTATTATTATTATTATCATTTGGTCTATCACGGTCATCCTATTCATCTGGGTGGTTTTTGTAGTGTGGGGTTCCGGGGTGCATCCTACCTCCTAAGGAGTCGATAATTTTTCTCACTATGTGCGCTGTTTCTAGTAGCACACTCTTCTGCATGAGTCATGGAGCTACTTCGGCATCAAGTTTTTCCAGGTTCATTTTCGGGAATCTTGAGATTCTGCCTAGTGTTCCTATGATTATAGGTAAAACTTCCAATGATATATCCGATATAATTTTTATTTCTATTCGCAGGTCTTGATGTTTGTCGATCTTTTATTTCTTTCTCATCTAATCTGGTTTGCCCTGGTATTGCATGAATTAGCGATACTTACTTCTTGGTTAGTGTTAATGAACGTCACGTCTGCTCTTTTGGCATATATCATAATATCAGTTTTGATGCCATTGCCCCAGAGGATGTTTGCCTACTCGTTTCCTATTACTCCCTCAGGTTGGTGTTCATATCACTTATCACTGCAAATTGGCAGGTTTTTCTTGCACAGGCTCCAGTTGAGGGACTTTGCTACTGAATCATGCCACTACTTGTACTGGTTCTGTACAAGTGCCAGTCATTCTTTTGCTATGTGGTTTATAGTCTCGTTTTTATCATATTGCACTTCCTGCTTATGGGTGAGATGTTATTTCCATCTATTGTTCTTTGGACATATCTGGTTCTTAGGGCCTAATCTTGTGCCGATGTTAGCATTCTTTATGTTTCCTTCTTGAGTTCTCCCCTCTGTATCCATTGTCATATGGTCAATTATTTAATCTGTCTCATGTACAGTCATTCATTTGCTCTGCTCTTCATTTTCCTGTCTCTGTATATTTCTGGGTCTTCGTCTACTTTTATCAGTAGTTCTTCCCATTTACTCCTTAGCCTATCGTCTTCACTGCTTTTCAAATACTGGCCCAGTGCTCTACTCTCTATGCTGATGCAGTCTTTTTATGCTTAGTAGCCGTGTCCACTCCTTCCTTGCGTGTTTGGATAGTCTGTCTGTATTTGCTCCTGGGTGTATTGACATGTGCTGGTCTATGCTGCAGAGTTCAGCCTTCATCCACGCTAGTACTTGTGTTTCTGGCTTTATTCATGTTTCCAGCTTCAGTTTTGACTTTAGTATCACCTTAAGTCTCTGCATATATTCTTTCCTGATCAATTTCTTCATCTCTTGGTATTTTATATATTTTCCGTCTATTATTCCCAGGTGTTTATTTGTATCCTGTCTCGTCTATTTGTTTGAGGCTATTCACATCTTGTAGCTTTTTACCATAGTCCTTGTCACTGCCTTTTTGTATATTATCCAAGGTACACTTTCCTGTTATTATTATTATTGTTATATTTCGGTAAAAGACCCTCTTTCAAGCATGTTCTATTGAATGAGATTCCTGCTTCACCTCTGTTGATTTTATAGAAATCCTTTTCTAGGCTTCTTATTACGGCTTTTTCAATGTTACATAGATTGGCGAGTAATGTCCTATGGCAGGCATAGGGAAAAGTCAGGAGTGATTAATTTGTAAACATTATTTCAAAGTAAGGCAAATATGCCGTGCATCATCCGTAGAGTAATAAAATTCTAATTCAATAGTATAATGGTGAAATTATATATAGTTTAGAGGCCGACGTTTCTTCAGGTTTTGGCCAGATATTCTCAAGAGTGTAGATTTGAGTAGATTGATGATAGATTCAGGTTCTACCCTATCTTACAGACCAATGGAGCTGGACTATGTGACGTTGCATGACGTCATGGCTGGCCGAATTTTCAATGACTGTTGCACAATGCTTGACATCACAGCGGGTCAGATTCTCATTGGCTGCTGGTATGATCGGATATGTCAGGGATGGTGTAGACTCTCACTTTGGTATTGTCATAATTCGGTATGTTTCTTCGCATGTTTGTGTGAAGGAAAAGCACTTCTTGGGTGGTGTTTAAGGAGGGCTTTTCTCGTTGAATGAGGAGAGCCTCTAGCAGTCGGAGACATCTCTGATCCAGGGATCTCCTGATTATCCTAGTGTTTTGGATAGTTCCGACGTGGGAGATAGCTTCATTATGCATCGCCAAAGTATCGTTAATAATGGTCACCTCTTGTACAGGGCAGGAGATCCTTTTTGATAGATGTGTTGCAGTCATGTCAAAATAGGCACTGGGACATCAGCAGACAGGGCATATGAACTGGTATACCATAATAGTCTGCTTCAAAGGGTCTGGCAAATGCTGAGTGGGGTTATTTCTTATTGTTAGGTCCCTCGTTCGGAGGTTTTTGTAATAAATGACGAAATCAGTGGTTTTGCCTTACTTCAGGGAAATGTTTTCCATGATGATCTTCTTTATGGTCTTTTCATCCTCATGGTACTGTGAATGCATCGTAGCCATGTAGAAGATCTTGATGTTGTCCTGGGGATGAGGCTGTGTTCCATTGCACCATCTGTCTAGCAACACACACTTCTTTATTGAAGAGTTTATTGGAGTACCTGTTGTTGACGAGCATCTGTGAGACACAGTCAAGTTCTTGGTAGGTGTCCTCCTTGGTAGAGTAGTGGGTGAGGGCCTCCCTTACAAAAGCCCTGACAGACGTATTGCTGAATCAGTCGGGGCACTCACTGTCACTGTTTAGGCACATTCTTAAATTGATTTTCTTCGTGCAGACAAAAGTACGGAGGCCATCTCCAGTCTTACTCACAAAGATTTCGAGGAAGGGGAGCTGCTCTCTGGTACTGAACTCGATGGTGTAGTTTAGCACGCTGCACCTCTGAAACATGCACTGGACCGCTTCTACCTCTTCCTCATCGTCGTCTTGAACAAAGATGTCGTCTACATATCTTGCGCGAAGACTCTTTCCTCTACAGTTCCCATGTAAAAGATGGTGAATAGAACACCCAATAGGGATCCCATTGCTACACCATCCTTCTGACAGAATATCTGGCCTCTGTGGTTGAAGAATGGGGCTCTCTTCATGCAAATCTCGAGGAGGGCCCACAAGGAAGCTCCAGGGAAGTTGAGTGGGGCAGTAGATTGGTTCCTATAGACACAGTCTAAAATCCTATATTTAGTTTCGTCAACCGTGACATTTATAAATAAGGATTCCATGTTCAGTGAGGGGATGATACATGTTCCTGACGAGTAGCAAATTTCCTCAAGGAACTCCGCCGATGAACGTAGGATAAAGATGCTCGGGATGTAGGAAGTCAAAATATGATTGAGACATTCAGCTATGGTGAAAGTACTGGCTGGCATTTGGCTTATAATAGTTTTGAGAGGGTTTCCATTTTTGTGAATTACATTACCATAGAGATATCCCAAATTGTAGTCTCCCATGATGGGCGGGAGATGTGTGGCATTTGTCGTAGCATTTACACTGCTGATGATACTGATGGCCTTTCTATTAATGTCTTCTGTGGGATTCTTCTTCAAAGCGCTGAACTTGTTGCCAGCGGACAGGATGGCATCCAGTTTTTTATGATACTCTGCCGTATTGATCAAAATGAAGGCTGTCGTCTAGTCTGCCTGCCGAACTGTGACTTCTTCTTTTATCTTCAGGTCCCTTGCTGCCTCCTTCAATTCGCAGGAAATGACCCCAATATTGTAAGAACCCTGTTCCATGAGAGCTTTGGCAAGGAGAAGGGGTTAAAAGGAATTGGTCATTCTAACAATGTTGCAGCCTTCATACTGCCATATGGAAGTCCAGCATTAGCTCGATTTCTAACCTCTTCTCATGGGCCTTGGGTTGGAGATGAAATGGCAGTTTAGTCTGAGTCTAGATAAAGCATCTTGATCCGGGGGTTGGTTATTGTTAGTGAGGTTGATGTAGCCCTGAGATCACTGCAGCATGCAGGGATTACCACCATTGACGGAAATTAGCTTACGTGTGATGTCCCATATTCACCGTTTCATCTCCTTATCTCGTAGGCGGACAATACAGGTAGTGATGTTCTCAGGTACAGCAGGTCATCCCCAGGAACTGGGTCTTCTTCGGGAGTACCATCATCTTCTTTGGGATTATCGTCATTTTCTAGGTTGTCATCATCTCTGGGTTGTCATCATCATTGGGGTTGTCAAAATCGTTGTAATAAGACTACCATCTTCACGGCCTCAAGGATGGGCTGCCTCAGGGTATCCTCCTACTCTGCTGGTGCTGAGGTTGCTCGTTGAGTGCTGCTCGTTGCTTCGTTGTATGGTCTTCCATTCATCTTGCAATTTCACAGCTTCCTCTCACAGGGCACGTAGCTCAGTAGCCTTCGTCATAAGTTGTTGCTGTAGGAGGGATTTACTGAAGCCTCTGGTGCCATCCTTATTTCTTGTTGAAGAGTCATGGAGATGTTGTATATTGGTATATTGAGGTAGAAGACCCTCTTTCTATAAAACCTGAATTGAATTTATAGAACTTTTCTATTCTTCTTATGACAGCTTTTCCAATGATACATAGATAGGCGAGAAACATCCCTGCGGGAGGCATGGGGAAAAGTCAAGATCGATTGATTTATAAATATTTTTTCAAAGTAAGTCAAATCTGGCGTACATCGTCCGTACATTAATAAAATCCTAATTTAATAGTATAATGATGTAATGATACATAGGTTGAAGGCCGACGTTTCTTCTGGTTTCGACCAGATATTCTCAAGGCTATAGCTTTCAGTATACTGGCGATGAATTCAGGTTCAACCCTATTTATAGTCGAGGGTCAGCAGGTGTCCAGTGACATTTGACGGGGGGCTGGAATAGATGATCTTCAAGCAACGAGCAGCACTCGATTAGCAACCTCAGCACTAGCAGAGTAGGAGGAGACCCTGAGGCAGCCCTTTCTGGAGGCTCTGAAGATGGTAGTCCTTATCAGAGCGATTTTGACAACCCCGATGATGATGATGACAACCTCGGAGATAACGACAACCTTGAAGATGACGATAATTCCAAATAAGATGATGATAGTCCCAAAGAAGATCCAGTTCCTAGAGATGACCTGCCATACCCTTAGAACATCGCTACTTGCCCTACCTGCCATGAGATAAGGAAATGAAACGGCTAATGCAAGATATCGCATGTAAGCTGATTTTCCTCAATGCCAGCAAACTCTGCATGCTACAGCAATCTCAGGGCTACATCATCCTCCACAACTATGAGCCAACCCCGGGTGAAGATGCCTTATTAATAGCGCGTCGACCAACTAACAGGGATCAAACCTGTGAGCTTGCAAACTCCAGTCCATGAGTCTACCACTTACCCATGACATACTTTACAGTAACTGTATTGGACTTCATTTGGGTCAACTTGAAATTCAGCAGTTATTCTGTTTCAATATCAGGAACATTTATCTTGCTTAAACAGGAATGTATATAAAAAAACGTATATTAAATGTATTTAGATTTTATACAACGGTGAAGGGAAATATAATCTGAAATCAGTGCAAAATGTCAACAAAAAATATTTTCACCCGTAATCTAACTGAGTTCAAGTTGAGCTTATTTTGACATATGTTACGATGCAAGATAAAAATAGAATTTTGTATTTTACTCACATCATTGACGCAGCAACCTCTGGTATTAAAAAAATGGGCAGGCATGTGTTAGTAAATAAATAAGTGCAGAGAGAGAGAGAGAGAGAGAGAGAGAGAGAGAGAGAGAGAGAGAGAGAGAGAGAGAGAGAGAGAGAGAAATTTAACGGCCAAATTAATCGTAAACTTGGATACTCACTTTCATGGATGATCGTTCCAGGCATCCCTAGTCTTACCATGTAATAATATCTCAGTAGGAAAAAAGTTGTTGTAACTAAAAAATTTCATAAAACACCAATTATAGTATTTACAAGCAACGTCATCCATAAAATGTTTGCAAAAATCCAGATAATAATCTTTTTTTAAAGCCACAAAATTACAAATAATAATAATAATAATAATAATAATAATAATAATAATAATAATAATAATAATAATAATAATAATAATAATAATAATAATAATAATAATAATAAAGAGAGCGAAAAACGTAATAGGCATATATTACCATCCTCATCTCTCTACACCATTAGGAGGAAGTAATGTCTTTTATGGCGTCCTACAATATTACCAGACCCATATCTATATTATTTTTCCATAGGTCACGCCTCATAAAGCATTCAGTTCGCTTCCTCTCTGGCTTCCTTGGTTGGCAACATTTCCAGGAGTCTTTCCTTAATTTTTTTTTCCTTTCGCTTTTATATGGACGAGAATGGATTACAAATGTTATATAAATATTGAAACGGAATGGAATCCTTTGTTTTTTTCTCTTATATTATATATATATATATATATATATATATATATATATATATATATATATATATACATATATATTATATTATAGATAATATATATATATATAAGAGAGAGAGAAAAAAAACAAAGGATTCTATTCCGTTTTAATATTTATAAAACATTTGTAATCCATTCTCGTCCATAAAATTTTATATATATATATATATATATATATATATATATATTATATATATATATATATATATATATATATATATATATATATATATATTACTTTCCCTGAGGGTAATCATTTACATTTTGTTTTCTGTATCTCATCCGATCTGCATCCACTGATGCGCTTATGTGTATTATCTTTTTATTTCTTTTCCCTCTGGCTTTCAGTATTAGAGAACGCTTAACAGGTTATTGGAGTGTATGAGTTATTGCAAAAGTAAATGTGCTCACACTTAGTAATTATTCTTCTTCAAACGAAGTCAGTGTAATGTTCTTTTACTTGTTTTATGCAATATCCCTGAGACCATCCTTTCATTTCATCTTCCTGCGGAGTTTTATTAACTCACGGCCCCTTGGGGCGTCATTGTACATACTTCACTCGGTGCGCTGTAGGCAATACGTAAGGTTCTTTGCAGCATCCCTTCGTCCCCTATCTGAAGCTCTTTTCATTCGTTTTACATGTACCTTCGTTCATGCTCTCTGTCTTCCATTTAATTCTTCTCCATCTTAACAATTGTTTCAACATTATTTTCAGCGACAAATGTCCTCAGAGGTCCCAGCACTTGTACTTTCTAATTCCAATTCCAATTCAGTTTTATCAGCCTTCATAAAGATGAAATCGCTGCAAACTGCTTCACCACATTTGACATTTTTGTTATAGTAGTATATCGACAGCTCCTCTTGGCGCTTGCTTGTCATGGACTTTCTCCCACTGCAGCAGCCGTGTCCTGGATGACTTTCTTGTGCCGCTGCTAATGACGCCGTTTTCAAAGATTTATTGTCCAGAAGGTAAAGCAGCTGTTGACGGTGTCTTTGAATACTTTTTCTCGTATTAATGGCGTTGTTTTTGAGGTTCTCTCGGCGTATCGTTAAAATATATTTTTGGGGATTTCTCTTTCTGCAGCTAACGATGGCATTAGATTTTTTCTTTATTTTCCAAATTCATACCTGGAGATCTATTTTTGGGTTTTCTTTTTTCACCAGGTAACAAAGTCTCTCGGATTTTTAATATGCTCCAGGTTATAATGAGTTTTGTGGTTTTCATTTTATTGAGTGATTGATATCTTCTGTATTTTTCATTTTATCATCTGGCAAAATACTTATTTAAGAGGGTTTGTTTTCTGTAGGTGTTTGATATCTGACCGTACTAAAGATGTCTTTAATGAATTCATGAATATTCCAAATATCGGTTTGCTTTTATTTTTCCGTAAAAGTAAACTACTTTGATGGCTTTATCTCTCCGTCCATACTTTTTCTGTCCCCCTCTGATCTTAAAAAAACTACTGAGGCTAGAGGTCTGCAAATTAGTACTGTGATCTTCCACCCTCCAGTCATCAAACATACCAAATTCCAGCCCTCTAACCTAATTAGTTTTTATTTCATTTAAGGTTAAAGTTAGCCATGATCGTGCATCTGGCAGCGCTATAGGACAGGCCTTGGTAGGAAGTTTCAATGGTCGCTGCTTATACAGCATTATACCGAGACTATCGAAAGATCTATTTTCGGTGGCTTTCATTATAAGCTGTACAGAAATCTCGACTGCGCCGAAGAAACTACGGCGCGATTTTTACTTGTTTCATTTTCATCTCGGTCCTGGTAACTACATAGCCAACAATTTTCAGGTTTTCCATCCTGAGAGTAAAGTGTATTTATTTTTCATTCCCGTCCATAACGATGCCTTTGATGGGTTTCTTTTCTTTGTGGTGTAAGAGTCATTTCCAAACGGATGAGTTTACGGATGTTGGAAAAAAAGGACGATTTTCCTCCCCTTGTCTAGCACTCACAAATTCCAAAAATTTTAACTCGCTAGAACAGCGGCACCTCTGATCATTTTTCATCCTATTTTTTTTTTTTTTTAAATGCCTGGTTGTTGTAACCTATCTCGTAAATGGTCAATTGCTCCGATGATCATGGACTGACATCTCATTGTCGCAGACATTATTGAGTTTCAGCCGCAAATGCAGTCACAGTCCACTAGAATGCTTCGGTTGTTAGTGTTTGTGGCTTGTGTATCCGAGTCCAATTTCGATTGTTGCTTTGACATCGGCTAAAGTCTGGTTCATTCATGCGATCGGTAAATAGACATGGATAACGGTTTAACTAAATGATGATTGAGTGTTTCATTAATGAGCAGTTTAGAAAGTTATTAATATTATTATTGTTCAGATGATGAATCCTATTCATATGGAACAAGCTTGCAGGGGCAATTGACTTCAAATTCAAGCTTCCAAATGATATTGTGTTTATTTGAAAGAAGTAACAGACCGGAATAGAAAATACAAACGAAAAGATCAGTTATTAGGGAAGACAAAAATATATTGAGCAAATTAATCATAAATAAATGAAAATTAGATAACTATAAATTACATACTTTCCGTTTATACCAGGTTAAGTAAAATCCTCATGGCATGAACATGAAATTTTTTTACACATTCTATGGCACCAGCTCCCTTCCCTTTTAGAATACAATTGTATCTTAATATTGTATTCTTAAATGGAAGGCAGATGGTCCATTTGCAAGTTTAATCAATTTCATTTTCGTGCTTTTGTGGGTTCTACATACTCTGGGTATGTAATAGTTATCCATTATATTTTGGTTATCCTTACATCCTCTGCTGATTATCTTGAAATTCATAATAACGAATGAGATAAAACAACATCGTTATTGCTTCCAAGCAACAAACCGGAGCTCGAACAGAAATAAGTCAGTCACTCACACCCACAGAGCTCCCAAGAAAGATGAGGGTTCATATTTTCAACTCCTAACGTTCAGGTGTGTGGAAATTTGTTCCATCATGATTTTTGTAAAGAACTTTAAAGATAAAATGTAGATGCCATGCATTACTGTCCTAAAACAATTCACCTTGTATTTGTTTACTCTATTTATATTCTTATCTATTC
>NC_087220.1:35061262-35071262 GCF_015104395.2 Macrobrachium nipponense | reverse complement strand
AGTGTTTCACGAAAATAAGTTCTGACTCAAGTTGTGTTTTGGACCCATTTTGGGTTCTACATGGTCAGTTTAATACTCACAAATATTAAGTTTACATATATACAAAACGAACCAGTAAACGTAAATTTACAAGAAAACAAATATCATGACAGCAAAATAAATTACAACATAGTCAGTGAATAAATTAAATCAAAAGGAAAAACAACTTGTCCTAAATGCCTGAAAAACACAGCCATCTGAGGCCCACTAAACAAATCAATGGTGTGATAAATACAAAAATAATACAAAATGACCTTATAAAATATTTTTATTACTAACAAGCGTGCAAAAATCAATCTGTCGAATCGTTTAACAATTTCATATACTAAAGTGAGAGCTTTGTCATAATAATTACATCAATGCTCAACAAAAGAAACAGCTGTAACAAAACATCAGGGCTAACATACTCAGTTACACATATCAGAGTATAACCAAACTATGATAAAAACAACCCATTTTAACTGCCTAAACACACAATGATTCAGATCACGGATATAGTCACCCTCCATGACGAGGTCGCACTCCAAGACAAGGTCACACAGACGATCATGGTTCAGTTGTTGAAACAGCCACACGCTATGAACACAGACGAACTTGGAAGAAATCCCACTCCATGATGAGGTCACACCAACAGACGAACTTGGTTATGTCGTCAAGACAGCCACACACTGCCGCCAGGGACGAAACCGCACAAACAGACGAGGAGGAGATTCACCTGTCGACGCCAACAGGTAAGCCATACCTGCCGCCTCTCCACTGCTGAATCTCAGTAGAACGTCCACAACTGACTCAAGCTGCTCCTATACTGATTCCTCAGTTGCTGGATTACTGACCCCAGCTACTGACTCCTTCTACTGACTGAGATCGACTGAAGCTGTTAGGCCGATATGGGACAGACGTCAACTCTCCTTTAAAGAAAAACAAAACTGGTTAATCGGCAGAAGAGATTAGTTCAATATCCTTTTCCCGGAAATCTGGGGAATAAATTATAAGGAATTTTATTGTCTGTTTTCCATTCAACGGGAAATTTGCTGCGGGGCACTAAAGCATTTTATTTAATGCTATCATCCACAGCATTTCTTCAGGTTTTATTGCACTTATTATTATAATTTCAAAAAAATTCACATATAGATCAGCTAAAACAGGTCTTAAAGGGCTACCTATACTACAACCAAATTTTTGTTTATAGAATGGCTCCCCGAATGAGAAGGCGTTATTAGATACACATAATTCAACTACCTTTATTTTATCTAGGGCCAGTGGGCTAATTCATCTATGTGTTTGTTTACTAAGGAGTTGGTTGATTTTGTCAAGGTAAAAGTCTTTGTCGGATCCACTTATTGCAACATCTAACTTTTGCAGTGAGTGGATGACTATCATAAATCTACTGGTGATAGGGTATTTCTTATTGGGCTCCACTAATTCATTTAGTAAAATGCCTTTTAAACATATCTCTCCATGGCTACAATTTTTATAAGATACAAATTCATTAAAAGCAGCTATAAAATCTAGATATTTTGTCCAGTCTGGCACTGGAGCAAACAAAAATACAAGAGTTAAGACTAAATGTTGGATTCCGGTTGCCCAAGAATATTCTTAAACAAGACCAGAGAGATCCCAAACAATAAGGTAAAAATCCTACACCCGGACAGGATTACGACATTGACACAGACAGTTGGAAACTCTAACCCTTTTCGCTTTTACCTACCCAAGTACCTTAGCCAAATCCCAAAGACACAAGAATAAACAAAATCACTTGCCTTGACTGTGACCAATCCTACATCGGTTTAACCACATAAATAACCATAATCGCAGAATAAACTGGAATTTAGCATATATGATTTATAACAGCAATTGTCAGTTCAAAAGTCTGATTGTAGAATCAGCTTTGATTAAACAAAGAGACACAACGAATCTTATAAAAGGTGCATGGGACTCAGATAATATAGATACAATCTTCCACCAACCAGTGATTAAAAAGATTAAAGGGAAATTGTCAACTGGAGTGACTTAACGGTTGACCTGTGGACCTCTTGGTATAAATATTGCTTTTTCTATAACTCTTCTCATTCATCACCTGCCTGGAGAGAGACAGTTTGGTCTCTGAAATACAGTATTTACTGTCTACGTTTTGCCGTTTTTATGGCCTTCTTTAGTAGATGGAATTCTGTTATAGTAAATATTGCTAAATACTTTCCAACCAATCCTCCGCCCAAAGCTTCATTAAAAGCAAATAACACGTTTTCCAGTTATTACCGACTGACAAAAGGTGGCCTTGAATCTTGGCCCCGTCCTAAATTCTTTAATTGCTCTCTCTCTCTCTCTCTCTCTCTCTCTCTCTCTCTCTCTCTCTCTTCTACGTCTTAGCATTCAGTTTTTATCTTCTGATCGTGTTAATGTAAATACATGGAATTTTAAAGTTTATCTACAATTCCTTAAAGTAAAAGCTTTCAGCTCATGTAACAAATCCCCTTTCTTCATTTTTATTTTACGGTTTCCTGCTCTTATAGCAGTCAGATCCCAGAATTTCATATGGTAAGTAAGTTATTGTTTTGTTTAGACCCAGAAATTAGCATCATCCCAGAGCAGTGGAAATGACAATACACGAAAGGTCGTATAATTGACAGATAGGGATTATAAAGAGATTAATACCTAGAATCCGACACACCTGGAAGATGTTTGGGAAGGTAACTCATCTTCCAGGTTTGTCAGATTCTAGGTACTAATCTCTTTATAATCCCTATCTGTCAGTTATACGACCTTTCGTGTATCGTCATTTCCTCATGCATGTCAGTTCATCTGCTAAGTAAAGGACGTTTGAATGTCAAAAGATCTCGCGGTACTCCGTTGCTTATTTTCCCTCATGGCATATATCTTTATTTATGGATTTATCACGTTCCTAACTTTCGTGATTCAGTTAATACATACATACATATATATATATTATATATATATATATATATATATATATATATATATATATATATATATATCATATATTATATAATATATAATTATAATATATTTATATATATATTATTTATATATATATAATATAAATAAATTATATATTATATAATATATATTAATATATATATAATATTATATATATATATATACTATATATATAATATACATATATATATATATGATATATATATATTTATATATATATATATATATATATATATATATATATATATATATATATATATATATATTATATATATATATATATATATATATATAGTATATATACAATATATTATATATATATATATATATATATATAATATATATAATTATATATATATATATATATAGATATATATATAATATATATATATAATGAATTTCACAAAAAGTCAACTAATCTTCTCATTATCTCATACATTATATTTAATCTTACTGTTGTTACTGATCGACATTACATTATTGCTTTTGCTATTCTGTTATACTGTTATATATCGAATACGATTTATTGACATGTCCTTCACTAATACCTATGAGTTTACGCAGAACACAGACGCACAAACACAGACACACATAGACCCATCCCCCCCACACACACACTCATATATATACATGTGTGTGTGTGTGTGTGTGTGTGCACGCGCGTGTGTGTAAGTACATTGTTATTAGGGAGGTGTATGTCAATAAGTTCGTATTCGCTGTATGACAGTATAAATGGATAGCAACAACAATAATAGATCAGCAACAACAGTAAGATTATATGTACATAATGTATGAGATAATGAGAAGATTAGCTACCCTTTTGTGTAATTCATAATGAGATACTCACACCGAATCAGCTAATACATTTGCACAAGTTTCTGCAAAAGTATAATTATAGTTCTGTATAGCGTAGAGACATTACTGAGGCTGCTGGAAAAGCGAAAGTTCTAGGAATGGTAAAAGCTCAAAGTAAATATCAGGGAAACTCATTTATAAAGCTAAGTTGATGCTTCACGTAATAAAAGTTGGAAAAGATGGTGATAGAATGAATTCCATGGTTAATGTATGAGCTGGAACGCGACTAAATGAACATTATTTCGAAGAATACAAAATGGTTAAAACTGGAATGGTTATGGAACCAAGATTTAGAATGCAGGCAAGTACTGTGGGGCCTTATTTTCTGTCTACGTAAGAAACGTTCTGAATTATATAAATTGTATACTCGGACTAAGGATTATTGTAACAAGTATACTAAATGAGCCTAACTTCTTTCGGTGAAGTCGAGTTTTCTGTACAACGTATAATCATGGCCACCGAAAATGAGCTATCTCTTGTTGGTCTTAGTATAATGCTGTATGAACAGCGCCCTATGGTGGGTATTTCCTATATCATTGCCAGACGCACGAATATGGCTAACTTTAACCTTGAGTGAAATAAATAGTACTGAGGCTACAGGGCTGCAATTTTGTATGTTTGATGATTGGAATGTGAATAATTGACATACCAATTTGAAGCCCTCTAGCCTCAGTAGTTCTGACGGAAAAAAGTGCAGACGGACAATAAAAAGCCGACACAATAGTTTTCTTTTCAGAAAACTAAAAATAAGATATCTAGAAATATAACGGTAGGAGGATTTTTGTTGTTCAAAATATGGATCATCAAGGCTCAGATAATCTCGTCCATGAAGAGAGATTGGGAGAGATTAGTTATCTTAACCTGAGGCTGGGTATAGTAATTGTTTGAGACTTCAGTGGCATTTTGTCAAGTAACCTAGAGACTGTGAAGGGGTGTTTGCTTACTTGTTACTCCTTGATTCAAAATTGAGAAATTCAGTATGCTAGTAACTCGATGTGTTTTTCTAATGAAAATTTTTATCGTTACTACCATCTAGATAACTGATGTTGATATCTTTGTTGACTTGATATCTTTCATTTTCTTTTCTGGTCGATGTTACTATAACATTTGCTCATACAGTTACTATAATTATTAGTGTTATGTCTATCTTAGTCAGCCTATTCGACTGGGTGGTTATTATAGTGAGGGGTTCCGAGTTGCATCCTGCCTTCTTAGAAGACCATCACTTTTCTCACTGTGTCCGCTGTTTCTCATAGCATCTAGTTTTTCAAGGTTCCTTTTCGAATCGTGCCCAGTGTTCTTATGATTATGGGTAAAATTTTCACTTAAATATCACATATCCCTGTAATTTCTATTTTCAGGTCTTGATATTTATCAATTTTTTCTTTCTTTCTCATCTACTCTGGGATTACACGGTATTGCGACATAAATTAGAGATACTACTTTCTTGATTTTGTCATTCAGCGTCAAGTATGATCCACTGACAATCATCACCCTATTCGTTTTGATACCATAGTCCCAGATGATGTTTGACTGATAGCTTTCTATCACTCCCTGAGGTTGATGTTCATACCACTTATTACTGCAAGCTAGCTAGTATTTCTTGCACAGGCTCTAGTGGAGGGCTTTTGATACTAAATCATGCCACTTTTTGTGCTGGTTCTGTGTAAGTGCCGGATATTTGCTTGCTATGTGGTTTATGGTCTTGTCTTTCATATTGCACTTCCTGCATATGGCTGTGATGTTCTTTCCATCTTTTGTTCTTTGGACATACCTGGTTCTTAGGGTCAGATGTTCTGCTGCTGTTAGCATCCCTTCTGTTTCCACAATGAGTTCCCCTCTCTGTAGCTATTGCCATGTTTCATTGCTGGCCAATTCTTTAGTTTGTCTCATATACTGTCCAAACATTGGTTGGTTGTGTCATTCTTCTGTTCTGTTTATTATTCTCCAGTTTCTTCCTTCTTCCCATGCACTCATTAGCCTATTGTCTTCACTGCTTTTCAGATATTGGCCTGGTGCTCTGATCTCGATGTTGCCGCACTCCTATATGATTAGTAGACCTATCCCTTCTTCCTTCTGTGTTATGTACAGTTTGTCTGTAATTGCTCTTGGTTTTAAGTGCTTTGTGTATTATCTTGTGTTTCATAGTTGTCTGGTGTATGCTGCGAGTTCAGCCATTGTCCATTCCACTACTCCAATGCTGTATCTGATTGCTGGTACTGCCCAAGTGTTTATGGCTTTCTTTGTGATAACAGCTTTGAGTTTTGACCTTAGTATCACCTTAAGTCTCTGCACATATTCTCTCCTGATCGTTTCATTCATCTCCTGGTGTTTTATGTCCACCCCTTCTAATATTCCCAGGTATTTGTATACTGTTTCATCCACGAGTTTGATGCTATTCCATTCGGGGAGCTTCAGCCCTTCAGTCCTTGTCACTTTGCATTTTTGTATGTTGACCAAGGTGCATTTTTCTATTCCAAACTCCATCCTGATGTCGCTAGATACAATCTTTACAGTATTGATTAGAGTATCCATTTCCTTGATGCTCTTACCATACAGCATGATGTCGTCTATGAACATCAGATGGTTAATTCTGTTGCCTCCTTTTTTGAGTAGTTACCCAGCATCTATCAACTTCAGTACTTTTGTCAAGGGAATCATGGCTACAACGAAGAATGTTATTATTATTATTATTATTATTATTAACCAAACAAAAACTTCTTTCAGTTTTCTTCTGAAGATTGAAAAAGAAACCCAGCACATATAGAAAGCCCACACATACAAACTCATATATTCATTTCTTCTCTTTTCATAGTCATGATATAAAAATAGGGGTTCTAACAGGTTTATTTCTTAGGGCAATGAGAACGTGTGACCCTTGCAAGATAGAGCAAGAAATAAATTACATCGATAAAAGCTTCGATGCATTAGCATACCCGGAATGGTTCAGAAAAAGGGCACTCAACAAAGCTAGAAAAATATTTTACAGAGCGAATGTAGAGAGTACATGGAATAAAGAAAACAAGAAAATAGTTGCCCTCCCTTTTATGCCTAAAATGAAACAAATCACTTCAAAAATGAAAGAAAGTCAATATAAAATTTGTATATACATTTGATAATACCTTAAAAAACAAAGTATGTAAAAATAAATTGGAAGGAGAAGACAGTAATACAGAGGATGTAGCGGGGGTATACATAATCAATTGCAATAATTGTGGAGACAGATATGTGGGGGAATCAGGTAGGGGAATAAGGACTAGAGTCCAAGAACATAGAAGGGCAGTACAGCTTAACTCTCAGGGGAGTGCTATAGCTAGACATTGTTGGGAAAATGACCATAGGATGGATTTCAAAAACAGTAGGCTTATATACAAAAGCAACAAAATTAGTCACAGGAGGGTAGTAGAAGGTGCGCTTATCAGAGAGATCAAAGTAATTGAAGGAAACAAAGGTTTTACCTCAGAAGATCCCATAAGCCGAGCTTTGATATTAAAAGAAGCTAAGATTGACCCTGCTGACCTGGAGATTAGGTTTCCTGCCCAACAGACTTTCGGTGACCACACCCTTACCACAAGGGTGAATCCCATTGACCATCAGCTCAGGATATCAGAGCGACAAGAGGGGATTGGCAACTCTCAAGAAAACCAGAACAGCCATCGCATAAATGACAGCACAACGAGAAGAAGTTCCAGAAGACTGCTGGGCCTTGACCCAGGCTAACATCCCAAACATCTCTTGAGAATGGGCCACAGAAGGGCCTGAAAGTACTCGAGTGTGGAGTAAAACTTAATGTAAATACTTAGAAGTAAACAAGTTACAAATTGAATTTGTGGGTTTCTTTTTCAATTATTATTATTATTATTATTATTATTATTATTATTATTATTATTATTATTATTATTATTATTATTATTATTATTATTATTATTATTATTATAGGTGTGTAATAAAATATTGCATTGATGAGAACACACACACACACACTGTACGTGTAGAGAAAAAATCTTAATAAACGTATAATACGTAACGATCAATAAGAATTCCCTCTAAAAAAGAGATTGTGAAACACCCGGTTCAAATCCAATATCTGAAAGGTAATCCCGAAATACGATATCCAAATTTGTTTCGGTGAAATTGGCATTTTCTTTTTAAATTCCAGGTGATCCGGAAGTAATAAGTATAATCTCCTTTGCCATTCATTTAAGCTTCCTGATATTTTTTTTCGGAAGGGGTAGATAGAGGAGGGGGATTTCCACAGGGTATTACAGCTATCCCATATTTTTTTGGAATGGGGGGCGGGGAGATGATAGGCGAAAGAATCCCAAATTCTTTAAATCCTCTTCAATGAGGTGATATACATACATTTCATTTATTTGCAATATTCATTTGCAGATTGAAGTATTGAGAATTTTTCGGACTGTGTTCGTACTGGAAATGTAATCGTATTAGAACAGGTCATCCCTTACTAATATTCATTTTCATTTACTTTGAAATAAAGTATCTTTTTATGAATCATACTTAGCTGTTATGTTCATTATAAAAATGAATGTTACTGACTTTCGAAAATAGGACTGGATTTGAAATGCAGAAGAAAGTAGAGAATTCCATAATCCAAGGCTGAATGATTACATTCGTTAACTCCACAGTTCACTAATAGTTCAATGATACTGAAATCGATCCATAGCAGCTGATGGTAGTATTGCATGGTAAATCCACGTAAAACAACATTTACAATATTCTGAATTTGACTTGGGCTACCAATGAAGAGAGCTAATACTTATATATATATATATATATATATATATATATATATATATATATATAATATATATATATATATATATATATATATATATATATTTACACACACACACACACACACACACACACACACACACACACACATATATATATATATTATATATATATATATATATATATATATATATATATAATGTTACAGATAATATGTGAAATGACCAATACACTTAGGAACATTTGAAACCTGAGGGTTAGTATCTGAACACGGTGAAACAGTGATTCATGTACATGTTTCACCGTGCTTAATACTAGTACGTAGGGATCAAATGTCCCTAGTGAATTTGATCCCCCAGTTGCTAGAACTAAACACGGCGAAATACATTTGACCCCCAAGGCACTAGTAACAAACACGGCGAAACAGTGTAGATAAATCACTGTGTCACCGTGTTTATTACTAACACTTTGCGATCAAACGTTCCTAAGCGAATTGGTTATTTCATATATGCCCTAGGAATTTGGTGAATTCCCTGAATTTCACATATTCCCTGTAACATATATAATGTTGTCCATGAATTCTCTTTACAATTTAAATAATGTATTGCAAAATCCATTGATGTGATATCGTAATCAGATATTTTCTTATGGGTGCTCAGCAGTTGTCATAGTTTTTAATCACATTACAATTGTGTATGCCAGGTACCCTTCTGACGAACCCTTATAGAATGACTATTCCTCAAGAAAACACACAATGTTTGTCATGGTTTAATTTTTTTCGTCTTTTATTATTATCGTTGTTTATTGAAACAAAATTGGATATCCAGACTCGGCGAAACTACAGAAGTAAGTGTTAAAGAGATCCACCGTCACGTTCGCCAATTTAAGAAATTTATGGAGGCTGGGACAGTGATGGATAAAGGGATGAGTGCACGACTAAGAACATCTGAGGAAAATATTGATCGTGTACGACAGGTCTTTCATTGTTCTTCTACAAAGTTTGTTCATAATGCTACCAGACACTTACAGCTACTATGTCCCACACAAGCACTTGCGGAAGGAGTTAGCAGTTATTATGCTAGAACAAATATCTGAGGATGAAACGTTCCTCATCCGAGTTTGTTTTAGTCATGATTGTACCGTTTATGTATGAAGGGATCTTTATCGCGATATCCCAAAGGTGAAGAATGTGCGGTGTGGGATGATGTGCAATCGAATTATTGGCAAAGTTTTCTTCAACTGGACATCATCTACTATAGATGTCTACCTCGACCTTTTGACTGAATATGTGGCATCCCAACTAGGGACCATCAAACCAACCATCATTCTACAGCAAGATGGTGCAACACCACATAGGGAACGGCATTTTCGTGGGTTCCTAAATCTAACATGTCCA
>NC_087220.1:35028762-35056262 GCF_015104395.2 Macrobrachium nipponense | reverse complement strand
GAAACACCTGATCTGGTACCAAGAGTAACAGTAGGAGAAGTAAAGAAAGCATTAAAAGGCATGAAAAGAAACAAAGCAGCAGGAGTAGATGGCCTACTAATTGATTTAATAATAGATGAAGGAGATTTCACATTAGTAAAACTCGCTGAACTTTACACAAAATGCTTGCAAGAATGCTCTATGCCTATAGGTTGGAAAAACTACCATTATAGTAATTCACAAAAAGGGAGACACAAAAGATCTGAAAAATTACCCTCCAATAAGTTTACTTTCAGTAATATATAAAATATTTACAAAGATCATATTAGGCTGAATAGAAAGAAAGCTAGACTAATCAACCAAGAGAGCAGGCAGGTTTTAGAAGCGGGTATTCAACAACTGACCATATCCACGTCATTAACCAGCAAAAGGAAAAATCAACAGGGTATGACAAGCCACTGTGTATGGAATTTGTAGACTATGAGAAAGCTTTTGATTCTGTCAAAACTTCAGCAGTAATGAAAGCCCTTCAAAAGTAGGGAATAGATGAATCTTATGTTAGAACACTTGAAGATTTATACAGGTAGTACAACCATCCTAAAACTACATAAAGACAGCGTGAAATTTCCGATTGAGAAAGGAGTTAGACAGGGAGATCCCATCTCTCCTAAATTATTCACAGAGTGCCTAGAAGAAGTTTTTAAGAGTTTAGATTAGGAAAATGTAGGATTTGCAGATGACAGAGTTTTACTCAGTGAATCAGGGGAGGAATTACAAAAGATGATGGAAGATTGGTATAGAGAAAGCAGAAATGTAGTTCTGAAAATTAATATGAGTAAAACTAAGATAATGTTCAATTAAAATGCAGAGACAACAAATAAGAGATTGTTAATGAATACACGTATTTGGGCCATACAGTAAGTTTTTCCACAGGACATGAGACCGAAATTAAAAGAAAGATAAGCATGGGATGGGGAGCTAATGGTAAAGAAAATGAGATTATGAAAAGTAAAATCCACTTTCTCTAAAAAGAAAAGTATATCTGACGGTCCTACTAGTATTAACTTATGAATCAGAAACTTGGAGCCTTACTAAAGCCTTAGAACATAAGCTAGTTTGAACTCAAACACCTATAGAAAGAATAATGATAGGAATAACACTAAGCACCTAAAAAAGAGCAACACGGATAAGAGAGAAAACTAAAGTAGAGGATATTCTAACAACAAGTAAGAAAAAGAAATAGGCGTGGGCAGGACATATAATGAGAATGTCAGATAGTAGATGGACGAAAAGAATAACAGAATGGGTCCCTAGAGATTGCAAATGAAGCAGGGGAAGGAACAGAAGACGATGGATTGACGAGCTAAGAAATTTTGTGGGTTTAGAATGGCAAGGAAAGACAATAAACAGAAGGGACTAGAAGGACATGTCTGAGGTCTTTGTCCTGCAGTGGACTAGCAACGGCTGATAATGATGATGATGATGATGATATATATATATATATATATATATATATATATATATATATATATAGTATGTATGTATGTATTATATATATATATATATATATATATATATATAGTATGTATGTATGTATTTATATATATATATATATATATATATATATATATATATATATATATATATATATATATATATATATATATATATGAATAATTATCAAATCACCAATCACCGTGATTCATATAAATCATTCGAGCTACAAATGTCCTTTAATATCTAATTCGCTTTACCTCGGAATTGATATATTTTCATATATGTACCGAAGGGGAATTTTTAGTTAATAATAATTTCGTCCCCTCAGGGGATCAAACCACCGTCCAATGGACAGGAACGAAATCAGGCCCGACAGTGACATTATCAATTCGGCCAACAGAGAGGCTATAAGTTTATATCGATTCTGCCTTACAAATCACTGTCGAAACAACGGTTTTTTTCGTAATTAGAATCGATATGAAACCCTCTCTACCATGTTAGCCAATTTGAATGTTTGACACACGTAACCATATTATGAATAATTATCTCATCACCGTGATTCATATAAATCATTCGAGTTCGACAGTTATTTGTAAGGTCAGAATCGATATAAACTTATAGCCTCTCTGTTGGCCGAATTGATAACGTCACTGTCGGTCCTGATTTCGTTCCTGTCCGTTGGACGGTGGTTCGATCCCATGGGGGGACGAAATTATTATAAACTAAAAATTCTGAGGTAGAGCAAATGGGATATTAACCGATATTTGTATCTTAGTGCTCATGCATATGTATCTTAAATATAATATTATTATATATATATATATTATCATATATATATATATATATATATATATATATACAGTATTTGCTGGTCCTTTTTTACCAAATACAAACGTAATTGTGGTCAGGTCGGTAAGGTGACCTCGTCGTGATTATGGTATAGCAGGTTTGTTTCACGGTACCGAATATCATAATTTCTTCATATTTCTTAGAAGTTGGATCTCAAGGCTTTGTAATGACAAGCTTATTAGAAAAAGAGAAAAGAATTTGAGAAGTTAAGAGAGAATTGTGGCTATTACAATTATATATATGTATATATTATGTATGTGTGTGTGTGTATGTATTGGCGACTAATGTGGTAATATTGGCGCAATAGTTTCATATTGAAGGTCAGTGACCCTTAACTCTAGTCCCCTAACCCACTACAGTTTACCGATGATGCATGAATGAACCAATGCATGAGGGAATAAAAAGATGTATAAATGAATGGCCTTATCTAGTTTTTATTGGCTTTCTTCTAAACCAAGGACTATCACACTGTGTCATCATTGGACATGATATGAAATTGTTAGAATCTATGATTCAAATTTATTTCTAACGGAAAAAAAAATTTTTCTACTAAGGTGCCCACCCTTCTTCAAAAGAAATTAATTCATCAATTTTTTTTTCTCTTTCAGAATATCCCAAAGTAATAACCATCTACATTATAGATAAAAATGATATTGTCTGTTCTTTTCTTTTCTCGTGGTTTGATAGGCTTACAGAAAGGCTTCAGTGACCTGGAACTAACTAGTGGAAGAAACGAGAGGGATAAATGACCCAGAAATAGGCGATAGGCAGACTAGAAAAAAAAATGATACAATCGACAGACTTGTCGGAAATAAATTTTATAAGGCTTTGAATGAACCAGCCATTACCCACCCCGTTTTGTAGCAGATCAGTGAAATGACCGCAGGATGATATAAAAAAAAAAAAAACCGTTCAGTTATGAATCGTCATCGACCTTTTCCAACATAAATCCCCTCAATTGAAACTTTTATTGCTAACTCGTCACAACCGCTCGATGTGAGCGAGAATGATGTGAAGATTTCTCCGAGTGTAATCTGTTCTATTTAATGATTCTTTGAGCTGTCGGGAATTATCCACGGTTTATATCACTAGGAATTCTATCTTGCTTCTGATTGGACGATGCATCTGCACTGCTGCCTATTGAGGGAGGCAAGGAACGACTTTCCGGCAATCACGAATGTCTTCAGTGATATCGGCTGCCGACACTTACCGTTAGACGAAGAAAAATCAGACTATATTTAACGAAAAATAGTCTTTTTTTCGGAATGAATAACACCACAAAAAAGGAAAAATAAGGATGGAAGGCTGGAGTCCCTTTACCACGAAAAAAATCGATGATATCATTCCAGGAAGCGAGGTTATCATTGCTGGGAATAACTGAATCGCAAAGCTGTTCGATATAAGATACTAAATACTCACTAAGCAGCGTAAATCACCGAATACTGATTTCCATAGAGCAAACGTAGGAGCATGTGGCCCTAAGGTACATTTATGATCGTTTTTTTAATGAAAATCAAATGGCTAGCACTTATATAATTATCTCAGTTGGCTAGGTTAGAGGTTCACACCAGGAATCATATTTCTCTTTATCACTTTGACACAGCTAGAGACAGACTTATGCTGTGTACATGATATATATATATTATATATATATATATATATATATATATATATATAGTATATATATATTATATCTATATATAATATATATATATATAATATATATATATATACATATATATATAATATTTATAATTATAATATATATATATATATATATAGTATATATATATATATATATGATATATATATATATCCATGACCTCCTATTAACATCACCGTCATTCATGTACATGCATTAAGCTACCAATACCCTTTAATTTTCAATTCGCACGGAATTAATATATTTTCATATAGTACGTTAACCAAAGGGGAATTTTTTAGTTGATAATAACTTTGTCCTCTCATGGCTTTGGCAGAGTCGGTAAAGACGTCACTGAAGACCTGATTTCTCCTCTGTGCGCTGGTTCGAATCCACGAGAGGACAAAATTATTATCAACTAAAAAGAAATTTAATCTTAGGTTAACATATATGACAATATATAAATTCCGACATAGAATGAATTGGATATTAAAGGATATTTGTAGTTTAATATATATATATATATATATATATATATATATATATATATATATATATATAGATATATATATAAAATTATAAACACTATCCGTACACTAAAATATTATGTTGTGCGTGGCCCACTAAAATTTGGAAAAAAACCGAGTTTTTATTTAATCTTTCGGAGAGTACATTCTCACCTTCTTTCGGAAAGAGAAATAAAAGTTACAAAAACTGAAACAATGGTCAACGGTAAAAGTAATAAAATACAGTCATACAGTTGTTTCAGAATAACTGCCCTGCTGTGGTGAAGCATGTAATTAGTGTCACTAAGTTCGTTAAACAAGATTGGCAAACCACCGTATAGGCAGTTAGTCTGAACAACTGTATGCCTGTATGTTATTAGTATTACCTTGGCCATTGCTTTTAGTTTTTGTAACTTTTATTTCTCTTTCTGAAAAAGGGAGAGAATGTACTCTCCGAAAGCTTAAATAAAAACTCTAATTTGTTTTCCAAATTTTAATAGGCTTCCTACAACAAATATATATATATATATATATATATATATATATATATATATATATATATATATATATATATATATATGTCTGTAGGATTCAGAGGATGTCAACCTTCCAGTTCGGAACAAATCATCTGAAGACATGGATGCAACCAACGCCCCTCATTTCTAGGTGTTGTTCACCGCAGCTGACTAATAACTATTTCAATAAATCGTGGGAAAGTCAAGAGAGGCACAATAGACTATTCTGGAAATTACTCCAAGTCACTATCTCCTCTATCCCCAGAGCCCGCTCCCACCGCCCCACCCTCGGCCGTGGATCCTTTTTAGTTTCTCTTTGGTAATACAGGAATTTTAGGATATGGTGTTTATGATTTATCTATTAAAATGTAAATGTAAGATATATATATATATTATATATATATATATATATATATATATATATATATATATATACATATATATATATATATATATATATATATATATATATGCATATTAAATAATACAAAACCATTATTTCTATTAGAGTATAAAGTATTTAATTTAATTTTCGTTGGTGAAACAACGCTCTTTATGACCGTAGATCTTATCACGTGCCCCAGTAATCTGGAGGTCGGATCACGCCTTGTTTTTCTAAACAGTCCATGTTTATACCTTTTGAAATTTCCTTTGGTGGAGGTCTACAGGAAATCAAGCATTGTGTTATGTGAGTGATAATTATTCAGCATTTCTAAATTCCAAATCGATGAGTTAGCAAGGGCAGTGATGGCGTTGACGAGAAACCGAGGCTTGTTAGGCGGCATAAACTGTGCGTGCACCTTGAGCAGAGAATTTCGATGGAGCCATTATGGTAGAATTAAGAAATGAGTGACAGTAGATGAAAAGTCGAATCAGTATATAAACTGATAAAGTGCAGCTTTTGGAAATAGGGTCGCCAAGTAAGACCGACGAGAGAGTCTCATTCCAGAAACGGGATTAGCTTTGCAAGACCTCAAACTTCTTCATTTTTTCTTTAATTTTAGAATTTGCGAAATTTAAAGTCTCTGGAGGTGAAATCGACGAGTCTCATTATAAACGGGAGAGTTCAGCAGGAGGATGTGCCCCGAGTACCTGTCTCTTCTACCAGCGCCCTCCACATTTTTTTTCCTCTCTGTTTTTTTTTTTTTTTTTTTTTTTTTTTTTTTGCCAGCGGAAAGCTCCGGCCATTACCCCCGCTAATGACTTCCCAACGAATTCGAGGTCTGCGGCGAGATTACTCGCGATTACCTCGTAGCCCCTTTTGCATGAGTTTGCATATTAAATAATACCTCGCCGAGGCCCTCCTTTTGGGAAGTTACGAGGGAGTGAGGAAGGATTCCCCCATTATCATTCTCTTCGAGGTCTCGGGCTTCTGGAAACAGTATCTCATTTCAGTCTGAATTTTAGTTTTTTTTCAGTTTTCTACAAAAGAAAAGTAATAATTGAGATGGCTTTTTGTCTGTCCGTCTGCCCTCAGGTCTTAAAAACTGTTGAGGCTACAGGGCTGCTAATTGGTATGCTGATCGTCCACCCTCCAATCGCCAAACGTACCAAATTGTAGCCCACTAGCCTTAGTAGATTTTATTTTATTTGAAGTTGACGTTAGCCATGATCGTGTGACTGGTACCGATATAGGGACCAACGAAAGCATTATACACTGTACAGAAAACTCGATTGCGCGGAAGAAACTTCGTCTCATATTTTACTTGTATTTTGTTCCAGTTACTTTCGAAATATTTGAGAAGACATACCAGCAGATATGTACCACATAGAATATCTCTCACGTGGCTAACGGGTTCTTTGCAGCGTTCATTTGTCCATCTGGATTGCTTTCTGCCTTTTACTTTTCATCTAGCCCCTTGCAGTCTCTTTGACGTCTTCCACTAAGCTTTACGCTTCTTTACCTGTGTCAGTCCAGTTTCCTTTTTTTTTACATTTTTATTTTTTTAGTTTTAGGAACGCCCTTGTTGACCATTCCAACTCAAGCCTAGATTTTGGACTCAGCAGTATCTACACTAAATAATAGATAGTAAAAATAGGCATGATTCAGTAGCAAAAGCCCTCCACTGGAGCCTGTGCAAGAAACACCAGCTACCTTGCGGTAATAAGTGGTATAAACATCAACCTCAGGGAGTTATAGAAAAATATCTGACAAAAATTCCCTTTAACTATGATATCAAAACACACAGGGTGATAATTATAAAAACTTTAGCACATGATTCATTTATCACACAAAATCAATAAGAAAGTATTACTCATTGATGTCGCAATACCATGGGACACCAGAGTAGATGAGAAATATCAAGACCTGAAAATAGAAATAAGGATATGTGATACGGCAGTGGAAATTGTACTCATAATTATTGGAACACTAGGAGGCACGATCCGAAGATCCCTAAAAAAAAAGTAATAAAAAAAATACGGGAAAAACTAGATGCCGAAGTAGCTCCAGGACTCATGCACAGGGGCGTGAAAGGAAAAATTTTTATGTATATATAGTTTTATATATATATATATATATATATATAATATATTTATTTATTTATTTATTTATCATATAATTATTATAAGGTCACTGTTTACGAAGCAAAGCGTCGAGGAAAATATAAATAAGGTTGAAGTGTAGAGAGGGATTCATTTAAATTAGTTATTTTTATCATCTTCGTTACAATATAAATAATACATAACTTATAATATTTACCCGTAAAAAATATTAAGACAAGGATGTTTTCTTTAAGAGCTGAGACTTCTAATCACTTTATTCACAAATGAATTAATGACCTGACAGATCTTGAGAACAGATGAAAGTTTCTCCAATATCTTTGACAAGGCTAAGATTTTTTCTTCTGCATATGAGATTGATACAAACTTGAAAGACTCAAATCAAGTAGGCAGACGCAAGAGGATCCAAAAGATCTCATCCAAGTTGAAAGACATTTTAACTGATTCAACTGTAGGAATGAGTGAGAACAATACAAGTCATGTTCCTGAGGTATCATTCAAAAGAATCTATTTTGACATATTAGACAGATTTCTCTCTGAGATGGATGATAGATTCACTCATAATATGCCAATGATAGCAGCGATGAATGCACTTGATTGTAATTCTAATGACTTTTTAAATTATAAGAAACTGTCTACCATAGTACAATTTTATAAGGATATACACATAGATGAAATCCTTCTAAATGCCCAAATTTCTGTAGTAAAGACTCACTTTCTAACTAAGAATGAAATGCCTAAGAATTTGTTTGAATTGTATGATGAACTCAAACTAATTGAATGTGCCTATAGAAATTCTTAAAATTTTTAAAATTAACCAAACAAAAACTTCTTTCAGTTTTCTTCTGAATATTGAAAAAGAAACCCACTAAATCACTTTGTAACTTGTTTACTTCTAAATATTTTACTTTTAGTTTTACTACACACTCGAGTACTTTCAGGCCCTATCTGTGGCCCATTTTCAAGAGATATTTGGGATGTTAGCCTGGGTCAAGGCCCAGCAGTCTTCTGGAAGTAAACAAGTTACAAAGTGATTTTGTGGGTTTCTTTTTCAATTGTTAAAATTCTCTTCACCACCCCAAGTAACTACTACCAGCAATGAACGACTGTTTTCAGTGTTTAGTTTAGTGAAAACGCATCTACAAACTACCATGAAAAATGGGCGCTTGAATGACTTGCTTCTTACGGCCTCAGAAAAGTAGTTTGTTCAAAAATCTTAACCATGACATACTGGTTAACAATTTTGTAAAATTAAGATCAAGGAGGTATCCACTATTGCAGCAGATAATATATGAAATGCATGAAGCATATGTTACTTTTTGAAATTTCCTTAGATGAACCTTGTTATAATGATGTACCATTTTATCTCTACGCATTTTCCCAAGCTTAAGATCTTCCTCTTCACATCAACTTTTCTTGTTTTCCTGAATGACCCTTATATAGGTAGTGAACTATATTTAATGCAACTTGTTAAATTGCAGATATTCTGGGGCCAATACTAGTTTATAACTTGATTGTTTAGAAATTTCCACTACCTTTTCAGCTTCATCTATTATCTCAAATTGGGATGTACAGCATTTTTAGGGTATATAAATACTTCAAATTTCCTTTACAAATGGCTTCAAATTACTCCTATTTTCTTGATCTTTCTCGGGGGGCCTTACAGCGGACTCTCCAGATGGTTAGTCTCGCTTCGCTCACCACTCCCCCTCTTTTTCAGGAGGGGGGGGGGCGGGGGGCCGAGCTCAAATAAACCTTTGTCCCTCCAAGGAAAAATGAAATGTCGCCCATGCTCATGCAGAAGAGTGTGCTGTTAGAAGGAGCGCAACGTTATCTGACAAAAGTTGATGGACTACCTAAGGAGGCAGGATGCAACCCAGATACCTTCGCTATTAAAACCATAGAGTCAAATACGATGACAGAGATAGAATAAATGATTATTATTTTTGTTTACTATAATCTTGGGAACCAAACCGTAAATCGGTCGTACTGTTGACTCAAATTCGGTAGCCTAAAAAGCAATAAAAAACGATTGCCCACTCGGCTACGATCGTGAGGATGAGTCTATTCCAGCTCTAATAAATATATCTGAAAACAACCGGTATATGTATATACGGGAGGGAACACAGTTTGTCCTTCTGGTGGTCTGGTCGGCAACGTGACCTCGTCGTGATGATGGTACCGCGGGTTCATAATTTCTTTATATTTCTTGCACTTGGATCCTATGGCTTTGTAGTGACAAGTGTATCCAAACAAGCGCGAAGAATTCGAGAAGTTTAAAGGGCATCTTTGCTATTACAATTAGGTATTACTTACTATATATATATATATATATATATATATATATATATATATATATATATATATATATATATGTATATATATATATATATATATATATATATATATATATATATATATATATCTGTGTGTGGTGTGATTGTAAGATTTCGCTTATCATGTAAAACGGTTATAACAAAAGTTTGAGTTAAAGGAAAACGTTGTTGAAAGAATTACTTTTCATAGCGTAGCGCTTATAGCTTTCTATGAATTTATTACGATTGCTGCATCAAACCACATCAATTTAACGTGAAAGGAGAATATCTAGAGCCTTTGTTTTAACCATTCATCAGATTCATTCATTGCAACAAATCGATGCGGTTCAATGAGCAATTGTTTATCCGTAGAGTTTTGTAAATATGAACAATAATAAAAACACAAAAAAGACAATGGCTTGTTCATTTAGCATGTGGGGAGGAGAAATATGGACGGCTTGTTCACTTTTTTGTTGGAAAAATATTTTATGAAGACCCAGTGAAGCAACAAAATTCAAAATAAACCTGAAACGTAGCTTGAGTCCTCCGAAAAAGCAGTAACAGATGTTGTGAATCATATATTACAGGATTTGCCTCACTTTTATGTTGGCAAAATAGTTTCTTTTGTTCATTTGTTATACAAGTGATATTTTTATTTCTTCATTGTTTGACTTTTTAAATTAATGACTTCAAGAGTTAAGTGATAACAGAAATTAAAACGTATATATATAGATGCATGTATATATATATATATATATATATATATATATATATATATATATACTATATATATATATATATATATATATAGATGACTGGTAAAAATGTTGTTACAACAGAAATACATCTCGTAAAAGGAACCCAATAAAACCCAAAGATATAGAGGGAAAATGCTGTATTTCAGAGAACTGATGTTTCCTCTTCAGGTAGAAGGAGAGAGACAGCAGTCTCTGGAATATAGTATTTTCTCTCTATATTTTGGTGTTTTTATGGTCTCCTTCTATTATATATATATATATATATAATATAATATATATATATATATATATATAATATATATATATATATATAAATAGGAATGTGTCTATATCCATATGTTAAATTCCACACTTTAAAATTGAATATAGGAATGGAATGAATGGATGGATCAAAATGAAAGATTGAAGACGTTTCGATGAACTGGAAGTGTGGTGTTCGTGGCTCAGAAAAAGAAATGAAATAGTGACCACGAATTGCAGAGCTGCCTAGGAGTGGTAAAAAGGTCAGGATGTTTGAATGGCTGGTTCAGCTACAATGGAGAACGATAGGATGGGGAAGAGAGCGTCTAATTCAGGAGTGTTGAGGAACGAAAAACAAAAACTAAAATGGGGTTGGACAGATCTCGTGAAAGAGGTATAGGAACGAAGAGCTTTGATGGCAATGTACGTAGGGGCATTCGCCATTTGCTGATGAGGTAATGTTGAAAGGTTTTACTCTAAGCAGTGGCCCCCGTCATGATGTTTCTATTTGTAGCCACAATCTGTTAGGAGGAACGGGGCCAAATGTATATATATATATATATATATATATATATATATATATATATATTATAATATATATAATAGATATATATAGTATATATATATATATATATATATATATGTATGTATATATATATATATATATATATATATATATATATATATATATATATATATATATATATATATATATATATATACACGTCGTGTGTGCGTGCGTATATGGGTGAGTGCGTTAGAGTACTTGCAAGACATTAATATTTTCAGTCGATTAAAATACATTTAAAGGCGAGATCTTACCGACAGCTCGGATAATTCTTATACGAAATCTACTGTAGAAAATCAATTCCACTTAAATAATAAACAGATGACGCGAACATCAAAAGGGAAAATGGAAGCTAATTATCTAATAAGGAAAAATGTATGTTGGTAATCAAGTAGGGGTCTGACACTGAATTATCTGGTTACCTAATCTGGCTTCACAAGGACTACAGCGATCGAATATGAAAACCCATTTTTGTATGTATTTTCTTTTTAAATGAATCAAGATATTGGCATTGACTTACGCATAAATGTTGAATTATCGTTATAATTCTTCCAAACAACCATTATTTACCGAGAGAGAAGGACGATAAGCGGGCTTGCTAAATACCCTTTTCTGTGCCAGAAAAATGCAGAGATGGCAAATGAAGGAAGAAAATGTATTTAAAAAGATGAAGGGAACGTTTATAAAAACAGTGATTTACTATTTTACCCAAATGAGATTTATTTGACAGTAACGTGAATGGGAATGCTAATACCTGCAACATTGAAGATAATTAACGTCAGTCAGACTCAACCTTAGGATATAGGGAGCAAACTCAAGTTTTATGACCATTTTCAAGTAAGATTGATTATATATTTGCGGCAGAGAATAATAAAACACGCAAATAATTAGATCTAGGGAAACTATATACACATATTTTTTCTTCAAGGCCTGATTGGCCGAGGGACTCTACTTTAAGGCATTCAAGCACAATAACATCAACTGTATAAATATATATATATATATATATATATATATATATATATATATATATATATATATATATATATACATATATATATATATATATATATATATATATATATATATATATATATATATATATATATACATATTATATATATATATATATAATATATATATATATATATATATATGTGTGTGTGTGTGTGTGTGTGTGTGTGCGTTTGTGTGTGTGTGTGTGTGTACACTTAGACAGTAGTCGCTGGGTAGCCACTGTAAGTATTTGATAAATGATAACGCTTGTTGCTACAAAAGAAAAATCACTGACTATATATATATATATATATATATATATAGATATATATATATATATACATATATATATATATATATATATATATATATATATATATATATATATATATGTAAAGGTTTTTGCTACGGAGGAAAAAATGAAAGGCGAGAGAGCCAAGAACTTTTGGTTTAGTACGACCCTTTACTTAGGCACAAATGATCATAAAAGCAAAAACATAGTAAAAGCAGGCTTAATATCCAAACTGACACTACAAGATTTCACTCTACAGAAACGCCTGAGGGCAAGATTGGCGATTTTTAGGCAGCCACACCTTGGAGGATCACACACCGTGGTCAAACCGATGATTCACCCAGAAAACAATAAAAAAAAAAAAAAAAAACAAGGAGGCGTATCCGACTTAGTACCATAAAATTTACAATAATGTTCCATACAATGAGTGAAAAGACGAAAATAGGATATAAATATAGCGAGCAAGAGAGAGAGAGAGAGAGAGAGAGAGAGAGAGAGATAATAACTATATACATGTGGGACTAATTAATTAGTTGTTCATTTATTTTAAGGTCGTCATCAACATTTTACAAATATATGGGTCTAAATGGTACAATCCCAGACTAAGATTTAGGTTGTTTTTATTAGTGATTTGTATAATTGCTGATTCTAGTAAATTTCTTGAAACATAATCATTAGACCTAGCATTTACCGAGGTATCACCCCAATTTATACAAAGAGATTTTTCGCTCAGATGGATAAACAGTGCATTTGAAGTCTGGGCTGTTCTAACTGAATACATATGCTGCTTAATACGTATACATAAATTTTTACTTGACTGACCAACGTAAAAAGATGGGCAATCCTTACAAGGAATTTTGTAAAAGATTTTGTTATTTGTTACGACCTTATTGCTAATCTTGTACTGTCGGTTTGGATATTAAGCCTACTTTTACTATGTTTTTGCTTTATATGATCAGTTGGGCCTAAGTAAAGGGTCGTACTAGACTGAAAGTTCTTGGCTCTCTCCTTTAATTTTTTCGGCCGCGGCAAAAACCTTTATTTATATATAGCATCACGTTTTATATACTTCGTGATCAAGTTATTCACATATATATATGTATATATATATATATATATATATATATATATATATATATATATATATATATATATATATATATATATATGTATATATATATATATATATATGACTGGTAAAAATGTTCCGTAACCACAGAATTCCATCTAATAAAAGGAGCCCATAAAAACACCAAAATATAGAGAGAAAAGTACTATATTTCATAGACTACTGTCTCCCTCTTCAGGTAGATGAATAAGAAAGGTTTACAGAAAAGGTGGCATTTATACCAAGAGGTCCATCCACAGGCAAGCCAATTTAGGTCACCCCCGCTGATAATCTTCCTTTAATCTTCTTAAGTGTTGGTTGAATGAAAACCTTGTCGATTGTATCTGGAATCCATGCTCCTTTTGAGATGTTCATTACCTGCCTCTCTTTTATTAAGGCCGATTCCATCATTTGACTCTTGTACCGGCAGTTGCTGCTATAAATTACATGTGACAAATTCTAGTTTATTCTATGGTTATGTTCATTTACGTATATGGTTGAAAATAGCAGAGATCTGTTGTCCATAACTAACTGACTGTTTGTGTTGTATTAATCTCTGGGGAAGTGATTTACCTGTAAATCCGATGTAAGATTGGTCACAGTCCTAGCATGGGATTTCATATACCCCGGTGTCCTTGGGAGATGTCTTTTGTTGGACGTTAATCAGGAATTTGGCTAAGGTGTTTGGGTAAGTAAATGCAAAAGGGTTAGATTTTCCGAGGGTGTGGGTTACTCTCTTAATCGTGTCCAGGTGAGGAATTTTTATATTATTGTTGGGTGTATCTCTGGTCTTGTCTTTAGGGGGTCGGTAGAAAATTACATTTGCTTTGTGAATTGCTTTCTCAATTATATGGTCAGGATACTTTAAAGACGAAAGTTGCTTGCGAATTAGTTCAAATTCTTTTTCCAGGAATTCTGGGGAACAAATTCGTAAGGCTCTTAAGAACAGGTTGCTGGCTACACCTATCTTGATAGTAATGTCGTGATAGCTAAAGTAGTGAATGTATGAAAGTGAGAACGTTGGTTTTGTTTATGGTAAATTTGTATTCTGTCGTGTCTCTGATTATTGAAACATCAAGAAAAGGAATTTTGTTGTCTGTTTCCCATTCAACTTTAAAGTATCCTGACCATATAATTGAGAAAGCAATTCACAAAGCAAACGTAATTTTCTACCGACCCCGTAAAGACAAGACCAGAGATACACCCAACAATAAAATAAAAAATTCCTCACCTGGACACGATTAAGAGAGTGACCCACACCCTTAGAAAATCTAACCCGTTTTGCATTTACTTACCCAAACACCTTAGCCAAAACCCTGATTAACGTCCAACAAAAGACATCTCCCAAGGACACCGGGGTATACGAAATCCTATGCCAGGACTGTGACCAATCTTACATTGAATTTACTGGTATATCACTTCCCCAGAGATTAATACAGCACAAACGGTCAGTTAGGTATGGACAACAGAACTCGGCTATTTTCAACCATATAAATGAACATAACCATAGAATAAACTGGAATTTGTCACATGTAATTTATAGCAGCAACTGCCGGTACAAGAGTCAAATGATGGAATCGGCCTTAATAAAAGAGAGTTAGGTAATGAACATCTCAAAAGGAGCATGGATTTCAGATACGATCGACAAGGTTTTCATTCAACCAACAATTAAAAAGATTAAAGGAAGATTATCAGCGGGGGTGACCTAAATTGGCTTGCCTGTGGATGGACCTCTTGGTATAAATACCACCTTTTCTGTAAACCTTTCTCATTCATCTACCTGAAGAGGGAGACAGCAGTCTCTGAAATATAGTACTTTTCTCTCTGTATTTTGGTGTTTTTATGGGCTCCTATTATTAGATATATATATATATATATTAATATTATTATATTATATATATTATACTATATATTATAATATATATATATATATATAATATATAATATATATATGTATATATAATTAATATATATATATATAATATATATAATATACATATAATATATAATATATATATATATTATTAATAATATATATATATAATATAATATATATATATATTTCCATACAAGTCTAATATTATTTGGAGTTTCTTTCCTTATATTTTTGTACATTTCGAAATATTGTACTATATCGACGAACATTAAGAAATATCATCTTGGCATCATAATCTTGTTTAATTCGTATACTGATGGAATCATTAAAAAGTAAATCGCGTTTGAAATGAATATAAGTAAATACTGGACTCATCAAAATCTTTCTGTATTTCTTATTATCTTCTGTAACTTCTTTCATATGAACAACATTCTTTTTGAAAGCTTTGTATTATAAGTCAGTGGCCCCTGTGGGTCTATTCAGTATGAATGAGGTTCATTTTCTGTATTATGAAAATAATGATATTACTGGTATTTTCATATTTCAAAGTATTTGAATTTAATTATTGTTAATTAATATATATATATATATATATATATATATATATATATATATATATATATATACATATATATATATATATATATATATATATATATCTATATAATATATATATATATATATATATATACATATATATATATATATATATATATATATATATATATATATATATATATATATATATATAATAGTATGTCCGAAGGGATAAAATAACTCATGAGCACAAAGAGTGGATATGAATGTTTCAATTTCCTTTTGTATCTACAGAACAGGAAGCAGGATGGATGCGTTTAATTTCCGGAGATGAAAGCGGGTTGATCCTTAGTTTCTGAAAAACGACGGGCCTACCGGAAATATCCTGAGAGGAAAATAATATTTTTAAGGACAAAAGAGGCCACGAAAATTCTTTGAATTAATTACGGAAAGCCTTTTTAGTTTTAGGACTCGAGAGGCGGAGGATTAATATAATTTTCCTCAATATCTTTGATTCTATTTAAGGTTCAATTTAAGTTCTACACGTATCTTCAAATTTGATTATAAATTATATAAATATTATATAAATAATTATATATATATATATATATATATATATATATATATATTATATAAAGTAAGTAGTTTGTAGTTTTAGGTAAAAAGCTTCACTGACGTTCCTGGATTTGAAAGGATCCTGGGATCGCGCCCCGATCCAGGCAAGTTCTATTATCGAGAAAAAAGTTCCCCTTCGGTTAAGCATATAATGAAAATATAATTAATTCCGAGGTAGAGCGAATTAGATATTAAAGGACATTGTAGCTCGATATATATATATATATATATATATATATATATATATATATATATATATATATATATATATATATATATTATTTACAGAATTTACAGTGTAAGCAAAATGGTGGGTCAAGTGCAACCCATGCAATGAACAAATAGGTACTGTAAAATGTGCAATGAACCTCTTGCAATGAACATTATTAAATGAGCTACTACCTAAAAATATAAAATTCTAAATTGGTCTTTCTGCAACTAGGTTGTAGCTCGGTACATACGAATTTTGACCATATCTTTATACCGTAGTCTTCTAAGGTAAGAACTTGTTAAGGAGGAACTCGGACGAGGAGGAATAAAATTCCCAGGTTACTCTAACGAGACCTAGATTTACCCTCACATAAAATTAATTACTTACGATGGAACGAATATACTATTCATTTAATTAGCACAATTTTCCTAAGGTGGGAAAGCTTAATTATGATCTAGGGATGCTTAGAGTAAAAATTACTTACAAATGTCATTATTAATTTGGTATCCTTTTGTATACAAACTGTAAATTAATTTTCAATTATCATTTTTATGAACATATATTTGTTACGGGGGTCAAAAGGACCCCATCTAACTAAAAGTAGAGAACTCCTGACTATGGTAACTTGATCAACTTCGTTTGTTCCCATCGCCTTCCTTCTCGTATATCTGAAAATCAACCACTAAACCTTAGGCAAATTCGAACTCTCGGGATACAAAATAGTCTTTATTTCCCCAAAATAGCTAATATGAAGGTTCAATAAAAATGAATTGTAAATCCCAAAAATAATGAAAACACCATTAGTATCCTGCGCAATCATATTGGATAGAACTATCCCCACTTATTCTCACTGTTAAATATCTCCATTAGTCTCTATCAAATAAACGTCAGATAAACGTCTATACTCTGTTTTTTCCATCTGTCCATCCGCCTGTGCTTGCTTGCGCATGGTAACACGCCGTCTCGGGCTTTAAATAATATCCTATTTCGAATATTAACGGTGTAATTCGCATACAGTAAATTATTAAAACACTTTTCAGTTGCAAATGTATACCCAGATATCCTTTTATTTACCTAAAACTTACACATAGCGTAACTATTTAAAGCCCGGGATGCAGTGTTACAATGCGCGACCACCACAGGTGGATGGACTGATGGAAAAAAACAGAATATAGAGAGTTCATTTTTCAGTAGTATTATCCGATACTAAAATACCTCAAGAAATGAAATGGATAAATGTCTATAAATCTTTCCAAGTGTTTCTCTACACTTCCCCATTCACAGCATCTAAAATCAATGTCACTGTTCAAAGTTTTTCAGTCTTTAATTCACATTACCTTCTGATGGACCTTTCAGCGCCTTCCAGTTTTTGGGTCACCACTGACAGATTCTTGTCGAATCCATCGACAAGTTCCCATACTGGGGTTATATCTGATCTCTTTTGCCCTCACAGACATATGCACTTACACCTACTAATAGGCATACGAACGCACGCACGCTAATGTCCTCTCTGTGCTTTACATTTCACGTGAACTCACTTGATCTCTGACGTCACGGTCACCTGATTTTTCCACTATTTAGGTTATTTGTCTCATTTCAGCATCCTGAGGAATTCCCTGTTTTGCACATTTCTCAAACATCAAATACTAAGGTTATCGACTTCAATTATTTTAATTTATTTCCTGCCAGTGCTGTAATATTTACATGGATTTTTTTTTTTATCTGTTTGGGACGTCAGGTTTTGCCATTCCTTCTTCGTCTTTAGCCTTAGATGGTTGGTGTCTTGGTTCTCTCTCTCTCTTCTTACAGTGTTTCAAAATTTTTAACTTTAAACTTTTGCTTTTCTTTTCAAACCATTAATTTTTAATTAGCTTGTAATTTTGTGAATTCCGTTTTATAATGTATTTACTTTTATTGTTCACAGACTGATGATTCACCAGGATTTGTGTGCGAAACGTTGTTTATAATAAACTATGGCCTTCTACTGATGTATCATGCGGTACCCCCTTAAGTATTGTTATCTTCGCTGACTGGAGACTATATATATATATATATATATATATATATATATATATATATATATATATATATATATATATATATATATATAGCTATCTCGCTTTTTCATTTTTTCCTTCGTGGCAAAAAACCTTTATTTATACATAGCATCACGTTTTATATACTTCGTGATCAAGTTATTCATATATATATATATATATATATATATATATATATATATATATATATATATATATATATATATATATATATTGTAATAGCCACAATGATGAATTGCTATATAATATTTTGCGATCTCTATTGATAAATAGTATAATCAGGATGAAATTATGGGAAATAGATTTAAAAAAAGTTGACGGCTCCATAATTTTTTTGTTATAAAATTAAGTAGACGAATAAACCAGAACAAATACAATTGTAAGTCTATCAGAAATACAATAGGAGTTATGATGAAAGGAACCTGTAAAGAATGACTTGATAATGCAAATGTATTATAATATTTTAGTTTAAAAAACAAACGCAAAAGCAAGAACACGAATATTTACATCTTGAACCCATCGGGATAAAAGAAAAATATTCAGTTGCTAATTGTCTGCCAGACGCATTGTTAGTGAGCGTTGGCTCTATCTTCTTTATAAACAAAGGCTCTGAAATGACGAGGTCAAGCGAGTTTAAAAAATAATACCAGCGCTCAAAAATCCTAGTTGGTGAAAGGACAGCTCTCGTTAAAACAGTGTTTCTTACGGCAGAACTCGTTGGTTTAGAGAGGGTAGGCTGCCCTGTAACACAGAGGCCCTTGTTTCAAAAGTGTATCTTTTGGCAGAAGGGAACTGCCGACTACGTATCGCAGACCACACTACGACCAGATAACTAGATGAACGACAACCAAATATATTTGTGAAAAATAAAGAGAACAAAGAAAACGCTTTGGTGTCTGTGTCAACTTTTTGCGAACTACATAATTACCGTGTTCAAGGTAAAGTCATTTGATATATTTTATGTAATTTAATTTTCTTTGGCATATTCTTGCAGTGCTTCATAAACTCTACTTATTATACTTAAAAAATATCGTATTACTCTACAAAGCAAAAGCAGAGTAGGAGTCCACGTTAATATAATATAAAGGGGAAAATGTGTTTTGATAAATGTTCAGGTTAAAAAAAATAACATTACATACTCCATTTATCAGAGTATGCAGAAAATTATATTTTAATAATATTGGTGAAGAACGGCAGTATTTTTAATCCCAATCTATTGTACGTACTTTTCCGTAAACAGGTCATAAATGCAGACAGCAGAAGTACACTATTTTATTATTTAAAAAATGTTTAGGGTAAAATTGTTAGTACGTAAACTGGTGTTCTTGAAGTTGAAAAAATATCTGAGTATTATCATTGTGAATTCTAACAAGCAGACACGAAACGCCTGCGCGAGCACGCGACCACGAAAACTAAAAAAAAGAAGTCTGGCGTAGTTCCCGTCGTTGTCCTTATGTTTAGAAATGAGGATTTGCTGTCTGAACGTGACTGTCTGAGCCCCTTCAGATTTTTGTAGGCAGCCATTTGCGAGATCTAGCCTTTACTGCGCTAATGAGTTCTCAGCGAAATCGAGGCCTCTGCTGTGTGGCTCCTACTCTCATTTTTTTTCGTTTGTTTACACATGTGCGAATGTCGAGCCGAGGTCCTCCATCTTGGATGATATGGAAGCTATGAAATCTAGGTGGACTGAAAGTAGATCTGAGATGATATGAAAAGTAGTTTGCAAACATTTATCATTCGTGATTATCCTTTACGTATTAAGACAGCTAAAAAAAAAGGAATTTTGCGAGAGATGGAATTTAAGGAACATTAACAGCAGCAGCAACAACACCACCAACAACAACAATAAAAACAAGCAACAATTAATAATAATAATAATAATAATAATAATAATAATAATAATAATAATAATAATAATAATAATAATAATAATAATAATAATAATAATAATAATAATGCTAAAGAGAATGACAGAATTAAGCGAATTGATTTTTATTTTTTTCCCCTATCGTCCTCTTCCCTGGCTCAGCGATGTTTCTTAGTAACTGGCCAGTATTCATATTGGAAATTTCAAAAATGTTTCTAAAAATGCTGAAGGTGATCTTTGATTAAAACATAGTTCTGGTGTCATTCAGTTATACTGGTATTAACAGCATAAGACTTCTGGTCCCGTTCGAGTAGGGTTCGTAGTCAGTGCTGGTATTATTCCATAGGCGAAGGTCAAGGCCAAGCTGGGGTCGTCTTTGGAGTACAGCTTGTGTTGGTGTTGGTATAGCTGGTGCAAGGTAAATATAGTACAGGTCAGTCGGAGAGAAACGGTCGAGACAAATTTCGTGGGCCACATCTCCAGAAAGACACTAAGTTGTGGTTGTCGGCCACGGGTCACTTAAAAGGGTTAGGTGGGAATGTTGTGTTGGCGTAGGGTGAATTGTGGCCCACTCTGGAAGGTGAGTCACCGATAATCTCTTCTCCATCTGACCTCTAATGTATTGGCTTTGGGCTGGTATTAACGTGACCTTTCGACTATCTCGGAGGTCGTCTTCTTGACAAGACAGAAGTAGGACCGAAAAGTAAGTCTGCAAGCCGGTATCTATAGTGGCGCAGACCTAGAGCCGAATTCTCATTGGTTAGGCCGGTTTGGGGCGAAGTCGGGAATCTCGCTTCGATGGTCATGGTAATTCAGTCGTGCTAGCAGCATCGTAGTGTGCGTATGGATGAATGTCAGGAGTCCTGCCTATTACAAGAATTAACTATCTGATATTCATGGACGACATCAATCTGTATGGTAAGAGCATCAAGGAAATAGATACCCTAATCCAGACTGTAAGGATTGTATCTGGGGACATCAGGATGGAGTTTGGAATAGAAAAATGTACCTTGGTCAACATACAAGAGGGCAAAGTAACAAGGGCTGAGGGGATAAAGCTACCAGATGGGAACAACATCAAACGCATAGATGAGACAGGATACAAATACCTGGGAATAATGGAAGTAGAGGATATAAAACACTAAAATATGAAGGGTACAATCAAGAAAGAATATATGCAGAGACTCAAGTCAACGCTCAACGCCGGAAATATGATAAAAGCCACAAACGTACGGGCAGTACCAGTAATCAGATGCAGTGGGGTAGTGATATGGACGAAGGCAGAACTCCTTAGCATAGATCAGAAAACTATTATGACAATACACAAAGCACTACACTCTAAAGCAAATACAGACAGACTATACATAACACGAAAGTAAGGAGGGAGAGGACTACTAAGTATAGAGAACCGCGTCAACCTCGAGAACAGAGCACTGGGCCAATATCTGAAAAGCAGAGAAGACGAGTGACTCAAGAGTGCATGGGAAGAAGGACTGATAAAAGTACAAGAAGACCCAGAAATATACAGAGATGGGAGAATGACAAACAGGACAGAGGAATGGCTCAACAAATCAGTACACGGACAATACATGAGACAGGTTAAAGAACTGGCCAGCGACGAAACATGGCAATAGCTACAGATTGCTCAAGAAGGAGACAGAAGGAATGTTAACAGCGGGACAAGATCAGGCCCTAAGAACCAGATACGTTCACAGAAAGATAATGGAAATAACATCTCATCCATATGCAGAAAGTACAACATAAAAAACAGGACCATAAACCATATAGCAAGCGAATGTCCGGTATTTGCACAGAACCACTAGAAAAAGAGGCATGATTCAGTGGCAAAAGCCTTCCACTGGAGCCTGTGCAAAGTAACACCAGCTACCTTACAGTAATAAGTGATACGAGCACCAACCTGAATGAGTGATAGAAAAGGATCAGACAAAGATTCTCTGGGACTATGTTATCAGAACAGATAGGGTGATACGTGCAAATAGACTAGACGTGACGTTGTTCAACAAAATCAAGAAGAAAGTATCACTCATTGATGTCGCAATACCATGGTACACCAGAGTTGAAGAGAAAGAAAAGGAAAAAATGGATAAGTATCAAGACCTGAAAATAGAAATTAGAAGGATATGGGATATGCACGTGGAAATAGTACCCATAAACATAGGAACACTAGGCATGATCCCAATATCCCTGAAAAGGAAACTGGAAAAACTAGAGGCTGAAGTAGCTTCAGGACCCATGCAGAAGAGTGCGCTCCTAGAAACAGCGCACAAAGTAAGAAAAGTGATGGACTCCTAAGGAGGCAGTATGCAACGCGAAATTTCACATTATAAATACCACTTTGTCGAATTGGAGGACTGTAATAGAAAAAACAAACAAACAAACAAACAAAAAAATCATAATAATAATAATAATAAATCCTTTTGCAACTGTTGACAGTCGGCGTTTTCAAAGAAAACCCAAACTGAAAATCAGGCACCACTGGAATTCCAACTTGCTAAGTGGAAGATGAAAGAAAAGGCTTTGAGGCAAAAGTCGGGGAAGTTTAGTTTTTTAATCTGTTTTTATCCGGGTAAACAAAAGTCAGAGAGGCGAAAAATAAATTCAAGGATTTCGCGAATACCACCGAATATGATGACGTGGAGCTCCCCCCTAAAACATTAAGAGTTAAACAACTGGAAAATGCGACTTGCTTCTTTTCCCTTTTGTACGCGGCCACTCGTTCATTTCTCGTTTATGTGCAAATGATTTAACTGGAATTTATGTCAAGGTGACAAAACAAACAAACACGAAAGCTCTCTCTCGCGTGTGCTTTCGTTATCAGTATATATATATATATATATATATATATATATATATATATATATATATATATATATATATATATATATATATATATATATATGTATATCTATCTATCTATCTATCTATATATATATATATATATATATATAATATATATATATATATATATATATATATATATATATATATATATATATATATATATATCTATATCTAATATCTATATCTATATATATATATATATATATATATATATATATATATATATATATATATATATATATTTTTACATATATATATATATATATTGTATTATATATATATATATATATATATATATATATATATATATATGTGTGTGTTATCTATATTATAATATAATACATGTATATGTGTGTGTGTGTATTTACTGTAATCTAGCAGTGTTCTCTGAAGTTAAAATAGTACACAAAAACAACAGTTACACAACAAAACAATATTTTTCGACTAACAAACTTCTAAATTTGTCATATATATGATATAATTTATTTATATACATGTGTGTGTAGAAAATAATTTATTTCATATCATAACATTCGTAGGAACTTCCGCTTCGCTAAACTTGTAAACAGGGAGAGAGAGAGAGAGAGAGAGAGAGAGAGATTAGTAACTGTTGATCATGTTAATTATTATCTGATCTGAAAAAACTCTGGGTAGCAAGTTTTTCCAGATCTTCTGACGGAAGAGAATATTCTTTAGAGTAAGTATATCGACAAACTGTCGAGAAGTATATTATCTGGCTTTTGTTAGAATTCTGGAGACTATTAGACTGGCAATACATATCGTGTTTATTTGTCACTAAAATATAAATCTGACATAAAAAGGAACAATTTGAAACGAATGCAAATATAACAAAAAGTTAATATTTTGTTACAGTACAAAAGCTATGGACTTCGAAGTGGAATTTCTAAATAGTGGAAAGTTATTTAAAGATCGCAGGAATATAATAGTAATATATCATCATTTGGATCTGTGTTTAGTGGTGAAAAGCGTTTCCAAAATGCGAAGCATTCGGAACGTTAAAAGACCACTAATAAAAATTGACCCGTAGATTCTAAATATATGTCAGCCTAAAAAGTAATAATCGATTAAATACTTGGTTGTCTGCGATGGTGAAGGTAGGTCCATTCCAGCTCGAGTAGGTGTATCTGAATTCAATAGATGTAAGTACTTATGAGCGGGAATATTCTTATGCTCTACATCGTGGCTGGATCACTATTGTTACCCAGTTCTTATACCCCGAACCCGAGAATACTTATATGTCTTTCTTTTTTTGGAGGTAGGGTTAGCAGTGACAAGTGTTTCCCAAATGTGGAGAAATCGAGTGGTTATTAAAAGCCATAAACTCAGAATACTGTTCATCGGACATCTTAATAGATATACCCCAGTTATAAGAGAGGTAGACACTGGGGGGTTGCTTGATTCCAGTTAAATATGTCTTCAGAAGGTAAACACAAAATGACGTCTGAGATGCGTAAGGGATCTTTATAAAAAGTAAAAGAGGTTTAAGTTGTTTGCAGATGTCCATGTGAATGAAAATGAGTTTCTTAATCTATGAAATAAATAATCTGACATATATTAACAAATCCTCTGCAAACTTTAAAAGGAAAATTAATTCGCTATGAAAACTGCTAAGATTTTCATGACGTATATTTTATGTTTGTTTGTTTGTCTGTATGGTGTTTTTACGTTGCATGGAACCAGTGGTTATTCAGCATATATTTTATGTATACAAGTATATGTACCACGTAAAGATATATATATATATATATATATATATATATATATATAATATATATATATATATATATATATATATATATATATATATATATATATATATACATATATATATACACACACACACACACATATATATATATATATATATATATATATATATATATATATATATATATATATATAGATATATATATATATATATATATATATATATATATATATATCTTTACGTGGTACATATACCTGTATACATAAAATATATGCTGAATAACCACTGGTTCCATGCAACGTAAAAAACACCATACAGACAAACAAACAAACATGAACTACTTAGATTTGGTTTTCGTAAGAATGAAAATGCAGTTTATTGTAAGATTAATATCTGTATTTTTTATGTTTTTAATAATAATAATAATAATAATAATAATAATAATAATAATAATAATAATAATAATAATGCTAAAGAGAATGATAGAATTAAGCGAATTCATTTTATTTTTTTTCCCTTATCGTCCTCTTCCCTGGCTCAGCGATGATTCTTAGTAACTGGCCAATATTCATATTGGAAATTTCAAAAATGATTCTAAAAATGCTGAAGGTGATCTTTGATTAAAACATAGTTCTGGTGTCATTCAGTTATACTGGTATTAACACCATAAGAATTAAGGTCCCGTTCGAGTAGGGTTCGTAGTCAGTGCTGGTATTATTCCATAGGCGAAGGTCAAGGCCAAGCTGGGATCGTCTTTGGAGTACAGCTTGTGTTGGTGTTGGTATGGCTGGTACAAGGCCAATATAGTACAGGTCAGTCGGAGAGAAACGGTCGAGACAAATTTCGTGGGCCACATCTCCAGAAAGACACTAAGTTGTGGTTGTCGGCCACAGGTCACTTAAAAGGGTTAGGTGGGAATGTTGTGTTGGCGTAGGGTGAATTGTGGCCCACTCTGGAAGGTGAGTCACCGATAATCTCTTTTCCATCTGACCTCTACTGTATTGGCTTTGGGCTGGTATTAACGTGACCTTTCGACTATCTCGGAGGTCGTCTTCTTGACGGGACAGAAGTAGGACCGAAAAGTAAGAGTCTGCAAGTTGGTATCTATAGTGGCGCAGACCTAGAGCCGAATTCTCATTGGTTAGGCCGGTTTGGGGCGAAGTCGGGAATCTCGCTACGATGGTCATGGTAATTCAGTCGTGCTAGCAGCATCGTAGTGTGCGTATGGATGAATGTCAGGAGTCCTGCCTATTACAAGAATTAACTATCTGATATTCATGGACGACATCAATCTGTATGGTAAGAGCATCAAGGAAATAGATACCCTAATCCAGACTGTAAGGATTGTATATGGAGACATCAGGATGGAGTTTAGCATAGAAAAATGTGCCTTGGTCTACATACAAAAGGGCAAAGTAACAAGGGCTGAGGGGATAAAACTACCAGATGGGAACAACATCAAACACATAGATGAGACAGGATACAAATACCTGGGAATAATGGAAGGAGGGGATATAAAACACCAAGAGATGAAGGGTACAATCAAGAAAGAATATATGCAGAGACTCAAGTCAACACTCAACGCTGGAAATATGATAAGAGCCACAAACATACGGGCAGTACCAGTAATCAGATGCAGTGGGGTAGCGATAATGACGAAGGCAGAACTCCTTAGCATAGATCAGAAAACTATTATGATAATACACAAAGCACTACACTCTAGAGCAAATACAGACAGACTATACATAACACGAAAGGAAGGAGGGAGAGGACTACCAAGTATAAAGAACCGCGTCAACCTCGAGAGCAGAGCACTGGGCCAATATCTGAAGAGCAGAGAAGACGAGTGGCTCAAGAGTGCATGGGAAGAAGGACTGATAAAAGTAGAAGAAGACCCAGAAATATACGGAGACGGGAGAATGACAAACAGGACAGAGGAATGGCTCAACAAATCAGTACATGGACAATACATGAGACAG
>NC_087220.1:35016262-35023762 GCF_015104395.2 Macrobrachium nipponense | reverse complement strand
TCAAACGCTCGAATTGGCCAACATGGTAGACGGGGTTTCATATCGATTCTAATTACGAAAGCATCCAGATCGAGGTGATTTGTAAAGGTCAGAATCGATATGAACTTATAGCGTCTCTGTTGGCTGATTGGATAGCGTCACTGACTGTCCTGATTTCGTCCCCGTCCACTTGGACGGTGGTTCGATCCCATGGGGGGACGAAACATTATTATCAATTAAAAAATTCCCCTTCGGTACATATATGAAAATATATCATTTGGGAGGTAAAGTGAATTTAGATATAAAGGACATTTGTAGCTTGAATTGATATATAAATGGATCACGGTTCGATGTGATAATTATTCATATATATATATATATATATATATATATATATATATATATATATATATATATATATATATATATATATATATATATATATATATATATATATATATATATATATATATATATATATATATATATATATATATATATATATATATATATATATATATATATTATATATATATATATATTGTTGTACAGAATGAATTAATTAGGTGAAACCTCAGTCATAGCGGGAGAAAGTGTAGTAAATGTAGACATTCTCTGTCTAAAAACATAAATAAATACAGATATTAATCTTACAATAAAACTGCATTTTCATTCTTACGAAAACCAAATCTACGTAATTCATTCAAACACGTTTTATGGAGAAATAAGGAAAGCGCTCTTTAGGCTGACGATAATAAAATACCTTACCATAACAGACGTTTTTGGACTCAGTCTAACAGAAAAACAGAAAATCGTTTGAAGCTAATGATTACATCCTTTTAAAATTATACTTACATCTAACACGAGACTTCTATTATTATAATGCTTAGAAAACTATAAATGTCTTTCTTTTACAGCCGTCCATTTATTTTCATTCGGCGCAACTAAGGAAGAGCTTAGTTCATGTTCCAGTTTCTTATTAAGAGACAGACTCTTAAACAAACTATGCAACAATAAAACATCTATTTCAGCACGTGGGAAGGCGAGACAGTGACTCAAAATTCAAAGATGATTACTCGACAACTTTCGTGTAGGTGTCCATTTCTGAAATTAGAAGGAATCTATTGATGTAAGTGAATATGGAACTTCATTTCGTAAAGTTAAAGACATCGAAATAATTTAGAAATATAGCGTCTGTTTTTACAATGAAATCATGCCATTTTATTTTGATTTTAGAACATGTATCTCACATTTATTATTCTACTCACGATTACCGCTTGCTCGTTCGAATACTCCCTAAAACCATTTGATGGTAAGGGACTGACTTCGACTTTTTGGATGGGAAATGTGATTCATTCAGGAATGTAAAGTTCATTTAGATCCGTCATTGATATTTGTGTTCCGGTCGGGGTTGAAATGGTATGCAGTAAGTATACGTGTCAATAAAACGTACTGATGTCTATATATCATTCTTCACATTTGCGTACAATTCTTGTATTAATGTTAAAGTTTCCTTGTAAATTTATTTGTACCATTTTCGAGAGAGAGAGAGAGAGAGAGAGAGAGAGAGAGAGAGAGAGAGAGAGAGAGAGAGAGAGAGAGAGAGAGAGAGAGAGAATGTTAATACTTTCCATGACCTTAATGAAACCTGGAATACAGGGAAATGAAAATATTTAGAAATGTTTGCTGAAAGATATTATCATATTTAAAGAAAAATATTATCATAATCATTTTCGAAGCATGTCTGGCACTGGCTGTATATTATTGTAATCGGTGTTTTTGGCGTAAGGTATGAGAGAAAAGTAATCCTAAACGTCAAATCTATGTGTGGAAAAATGATTTTGGTGTTGATATTTGAAAAAAAAAAAGTGCTAAAAGGAAGGGCTTTGTTCCTGGAAAATTAACATCAAATATCGTTCATAAATCCTGTTAAAGATTTACACAAGGAACTGATACCGAATTGGGCAAATATTAAATGAGAATAACAAAGGGAGATGCGAGTGAACGTAAAAAATAGGGGCTTCCTATTTACTAGGAGGGAGCAGGAATTTGGATGGATATGTTAATTTCCTCCGGAGACAGGCGGTGATTAAGATGAGAGCGGGAGGGACCTTGGGATCTGGAAGGAAAGGTCCCATCCGTAGGACTGTCTGGAGGAAGATAATAATCTCAGCAGAGAAAGGATTAAATAAAATGATGCAATGGAAACTCGGTTCAGAAGTCAAATAGGAAGAGAATTAATAGATACTACAAGTTAGAACTTTTAGCCTCATTTCCTGATTGTCCATGAATATACGAGACCCTCCTGAGTCGAAAGTTAGGGAATGTTCTTAAAGTTTGGAACGGTCTCATAAACTTTGAGGTTTTTTTTACTAATATTCTGGAAATTTTTGTATGTAACTCCCTTATTATAACTTCGTTTTATTGAGTTAGATAGAAAATAAAATCAGTCGGAGTTTAGTCATTTTTCTCTCGAATAGACGTTTATTTTGTTACTAATTGATGCATTTAATCTGCCCGATATGGTCTGTTTTGTTGGAGTTTATGGTAAATATTTACAATGGATTGTATCGAAGCTTCTCTCTTGCTTCTGAATTGAAATTGCTTCTGTTTGGCCCATTTATCGAAAATGAGACCTTTGGCCTGACACCGATTGACCTATGAATTTGAACTGAAATTATCTTGCTTCTGACTGGCCTACAAATTTGAATTGAAATTATCTTGCTTCTGACTGGCCTATGAATTTGAACTGAAATTATCTTGCTTCCGATTGGCCTATGAATCTGAACTGAAATTATCTTGCTTCTGACTGGCCTATAAATTTGAATTGAAATTATCTTGCTTCTGACTGGCCTATAAATTTGAATTGAAATTATCTTGCTTCTGACTGGCCTATAAATTTGAATTGAAATTATCTTGCTTCTGACTGGCCTATGCATTTGAACTGAAATGATCTTGCTTCTGATTGGCCTATGCATTTGAACTGAAATCTATCTTGCTTCTCATTGGCCTATGAATTTCAACAGAAATTTATTTTGCCTCTTGATTATCCTATGAATTTGAATTGAACTCTATCATGCTTCTGATTGGCTAATTAATTAAAAGTGAAGCCAGTGTTCTGAGCTTCGCTTTTGATTAGCCTATAAATTTGAAATGAAATTTATCTTGCATCTGACTGGCCTATAAATTGGCTTCTTTACTGGCGGATGAATTTGGATTGAATTTATCTTGCTTTTGAATGGCCGATTAATTGAAATGAAACATGTGTTCTGAGGCTTGCTTCTGATTGGCCTACGAATTTGAATTGAAATTTATCTCTTTTCTGATTGACTGATTAATTAAAACGTGTTTTGTGCCCTGAGTCCTTGTTTTCGATTGGAAGACGAATTTGATTAATGTTTGTTTTGCTTGTGATAGGCCAATTAATTGAAAATGGGCCCTTGTTCTGAGGCCTCGAATCTAATTGGCCGATGCAGTTTCATTAAAGCTTATCTTGCTTCTGATTGGGCGATTTATTTAAACTGAACCCTGTTTCCTGCTTCTGATTGGCCGATGTATTTGAACTGAGACGTGTGTCTTCTTTTGATTGGGTAATACTTTTAAATCGAGACTTCAGGTTGGTGTTGAGAAGCACAACCTTTCACCAAAATCGATCAGTTTAAATGGTATCATCTGCTAATTTCTTACCGCCAGAACAAACGAAAATAAAATATATACAAAAAAGTATTTCATGGATCTGAGGCTTTTAAATGGAGAGGGGGTGGGGGAGATGGAATGAGAGGAAGTTAAGAAATTTAAGAACTGCATGGGAAGAGACAAAAGGGAATGAAGTGTGAAAGTTGAAATAAAATCACTTTACTCTTATTTCTTCTTCAGTTCATTCGGTGTTTTGTACACTTTTAGGCAAAGTAATGAAAGGATTAAATAAACAGGAAGAATTATAAAGACAACCTCAAGAGAAAAAAGAGTAAATGTTATTTACTGGTCAAACAAAAGTGTTCATGTTCTAGAATAACGAAAGCTGACTAATTACCATTAGCACTTATATGAGTCATATTTTTTAGCTTCTATTTTGTTTATTCATTAAAGGTCTAACAAGGAATATATTATTCAGATTTTTTTTTTTTTATGTAGAGTTACGTATGGAATGTTAGTAATGCCGTTGTGGAATCTACAGTTCCCAGTCATGCATTTTAATAGCCACAATGGACTCTTTAAAGCTTTGAGTTGAAAGGAATTAATTATAAGAAACTATTGTAGACAATAAACAAAGGAGGAAGTATGAAATGTCACCATTCTCTCTATTTCCCTCACTCTTTCTCTAAAAAACCATCGAAATACATTCTCTTCTCTCTCTCCTCTCTCTTCTCTCGAAATCTCTTCTCTCATTCTCTCTTTTCTTTCTCTCTCTCTCTCCTCTCGCTCTCTCTCTCTCTCTCTCTCTCTCTTTCTCTCTCTCTCTCTCTCTCTCTCTCTCTCTCTCTCTCTGACACACAAAACAATTATAAAAAAGTGGTTTTCTCTCTTGCAAAGCAAAAAAGTTAATCCACATTCCCCAATTATTTGAATGAAAATATGAAAGCCCACTATTCTGTCATTATTTTTCAACCATCCATAAATTGTTTGGTTTGGTTTTTCTCTTGAAATTTTGATAACAGAACGTTCATTTCCGATTTGCATTTCGAAATAAAAAGGTAGCGTTGTTTTCCAATGGTAGCTTATTCTTTTATATTATTTTATTATTATTATTATTATTATTATTCCATTATTATTATGGGAATGGAATACATTATTGCATTTTGCTTTCCTGAAATATATATATATATATATATATATATATATATATATATATATATATATATATATATATATATATATATATTATATATATATATATATATATATATATATATATATATATATATATATATATATATATATATATATATATATATATATATATATATATATATATATATATATATATATATTATATATATATATATATAGAGAGAGAGAGAGAGAGAGAGAGAGAGAGAGAGAGAGAGAGAGAGGACTGAAAACGATTGTAGGGTTTATTCTCTGACAGTGATGATAACCTCCATGCGCCTATGGAATGAGTAAAAAGCATAATGGAAATTCCAATAAAAAGCGCAACACAGCAAAGAAGCAAGTGATACGAGGATGGTAATGATGCTTAGCATTAATAGCAAATGTGACGTGAATGAAATAGTATGGGCATTGAAAAAAGATACGGACGGACCCACCCTTTTTATAAAGCTCGGAGCCAAAAACTTTTGACAAAGGGGATAGAAGGATAGAGACATGAAAAAGTCTTTAAAGTTTATGCTATACTATGCCGCTCCTAACTCCGGATCGCAGCCATGGCGTCCTTTCGTAATGAATGCATCAGTGGATTTAAATTCATTCGAAAAACGGGCTTAATGGACAGTGAGTAGAATGAAGCGATTTTCAGTGAAAGGACGAACAGAACTGGGGAGAATGACCGAGAATGATGGGGAGTTAGGGGGAATGATGGGGAGTTAGGGGGAATGATGGGGAGTTAGGGGGAATGATGGGGAGTTAGGGGGTAATAAAGGGATGGTTTAGTAAATGGGAACGTATGGAGTGAACGTGATATAGGTAGCAGAATGGGGAGAATTTGGTGAATAGCAATAAACAAAATGGACGCGATGTAGACAAGGGAGTGAAGTAATATTGGTTGAATAGTAATGTAGAGAATAAACGAAGACGGATAAAGAACGAAGGAGTATTTACTAATGTATGGAATGAATGCAATGGTAAGAATGGCAATAAAAGTTAAGTATATCTTAGCTTAACCAGACCACTGAGCTGATTAACAGCTCTCCTAGCATTGGCTCCAAGGATTAGATATTTTTACTTTGCTAGGAAGCAATTGGTTACATAGCAACGGGACCTTCAGGTTAGTGAGGGATCCGAGCCACATTAAATCGAGAGATTAATTTCTAATCACCAAAAACAAATTCCTCCGATCCTAAGTTGGCAGAGCGAGGAATCGAACTCTGGACTACCGATCGGTAGGCGAGCACGTAAAACACTCGTCCAATGAGGAAGCTAAGAAGGGATGGTGGAGATGGTAGAATCAGTAGGGAATAGAGAAGAATGAGAAGTGTAGTGGAAATGAGGAAGAGTGAGAGGAAATGAGAGAGATGAAGGAGTTGTAAAACTTAAAGAAAATGATAAAAAAATAGAAATGATCAGATCTATATAGAATGAGTTAGAATGGAGTAATGTAACAGAATCGTTAAGAGGAACAGAAGTGAGGAAAGAAATTGAAATAAGTAAAATAGTACCTTAGTGTAAAGATTAAATGAATAATATAAGTAAGGACTTTAGAGTTTAACTGAACACAATTGGGAGGAGGAAAAATGCTAAGAAGGAGGTTGGAGAGTGAAATGCAAGGAAGCAGGGATAATAAATACAGTGTCAGAATAAAATGAAAATCAACCACGTGCGTGTAATGCAAGCAGCGTGAATTGTGCTTTTGAAAACACTTAAAATATTTAAGATTCTCAATAAACTTTGTTTTTACAGATTAGTAATTATTATTATCATTCAGAAGACGAAACATATTCATATGGAACAAGCCCACAGGCCAATGACTTGAAATGAAAGCTTGCGAAGAAAGAAGTAACAGAATGTAATGAGCAATACAGAAAACAGAGATCAGTTATTAGAAAAGGAAAGATAAATTAAAAAACAAATAAGTATATAGACAAAAATATAAGTAGATTATGATATATATGGAGAACTTTATAACGATGCTAATGCAAAGCCATTTAAAAGTAGTTTTTCAAAATCTTCTTCCATAAAAAAAATCGTTTGAACATAGACGGTTTTATGTCTCTTTGAACTCAGATCGTCATTTGCATTAAACTGCATCAGTTTAGGAAGAACGAAAAACAAAAATTTAAATAAATTGTTTTTCAAAGTCATCTGGTATAATTTGTTGGAGCAAATGAATTGCTACAGTTGAAGTCGCCGTAGTTTAAACTCAGTATTTTTTTTTTCTTCTAAAGAGAAACTACATTGACAAACAAAACAACAGTAGAGCAATTAGCATGCGGAAGAGCAAAACAGTGCGCCCTTAAAAAAGTCAAGGACTCCTCGTTGACTTTGTTGTTGTGACGAAATTCTGTGACGTTCAATAGAAGCTTTTTTTTTTTTTTATCCATAATTCAGTGCATGTAAAGCTCTCATCCTTATACCGAGTCACACATTGAATTTGCTCAGTGATACAGCATACAATTTCAGAAATATTCAAGAATGAAATGGCACCGGATATTTTAGGGGAGAAATTGTTTCGTGTAGCGTTTACGTATTGCTACATTTCTCTTGTTCAGGTGGATACGTGACCTCGTTCTGATACTCCGTATGCGTGTTCGAATCCTGCTACGGGCGTCAGAATTGCTTCAAATTCTTGCATTTGAATCTTGGGCTGTATGGGGAGACAAGCCAGTCCGAAGATAGAGTTGTTGT
>NC_087220.1:34988762-35011262 GCF_015104395.2 Macrobrachium nipponense | reverse complement strand
CTCTCTCTGCTCTCATCTCTCTCTCTCAGATCAATCCACACCAACAGCCTATTTGATCTCAGCCTTGAACCCGCAAATCCGTCTTGCCATTCTCATGGATGCTGGAAATGTTACCTTAATCCGCCCCGACCTACAACACATGAAGTTCAGAGGTTATTATTTTCTTTCCTCTTTCAACTACAAATGTACGGTGAGGAAAATTATAATAAAAGACATAAGAAAGCAGACGGAAACACTGTAGACTGAAAGAGAGAAAAGATAAAAGTAAACAAGGTTAAAAAAAAAAAAAAGGGGGTGGGGGGGACTGTAAGAAACGTAGTAGGTCTAATGGACATTGAAAAAAGAGCAACGAGATAGATAATGAGAGAAAGCAGTGTATCTCGTGGGCAACTCAATTTCTGATAGAAACAAGAAAGGTTTTTCATCATTGGATTAAATGTTATTTGTGAAGGAAGATTAAAAAATACGTTTGATTAATTTCGTTGCTGAATTAATTACTAAAAATACTGAGAAATTGCTATTTCGTGAAAAAAGGCTTGGACAAAAATATGATTGATAACAAAATTTTAAACGTTTTTATACATTTGAATAAAGGGTTTGAAAATTTTAAGAATTTGAGAAAATGGTTTTGTAAAAATATATTTGAAAAAACTAAAGAATGTTGGTAGAGTTAAGAGTGGTTTGGGAAGAAAACAGTAGAAATAAATTACATTTTAATAGGACTAATTTAGCAAATGAAAAATGCTGAGGTGTTATATGATTTAGAATATTTCAGTAAGATGAAAAATTTTAGAGAATCTTATTTTGTAAAAAATTATTTAAAAAGACGATTGTTTGAGTATTTAATCACACCATGAGTAAACGCAGCAAACAAACGCCAGAGGTGAGTAACGAGGAATGGACTTTGAGTAAGAATGGGTAAGAGAGAAAAGTTAAAATGAAGGACAGGAAATGGAAATAGGCTAGGGAAGTGGACCAGGAATAGAATGTTTTCTTGGATAAAAAGAAATAGAGAAACCTGCGTTTGCCTTCACAGGGAAACGAATGTGAGAAAAAGTTTCCTCTGTTTTTTTTTTTTTTTTTTTTTGACGACTGGAGGGGACATTTTACTACATATATCACCTGCCTTTAGGCAAGAGGCTACGTTGGCATAAGCTATGGTAGTCCCAACCTACCGATCCTCATGTAGCTTAGCGTGAGAAAACAGAAGATACAAAGTAAAAATTTCAAAAGCCTGAAGGAATGAAGATAGCAAGAATCAAGGTATAGGATTCAAGAGCTTATCAGTAGATAAACGCTGGATATGCAACCAAATGGGTACGAAGAAATCGCTTAATTGGACAGATTCATTAAGTGAAAAGGATAAAAGAAGTTATTTTGTAGAGGAACAAAGGGAGACTCTTAGGATGAAGGAATAGGGAGGGAAAGGAATGAGGCATTGACAGCAATAAAGGAAATTCTCGGCCATGAGTTCTATTGTGATGAGAAAGAATAGAAGAAAAGGAAAAGTATTTGGCAATATGAAGGGAAAAAATGTCATATAGAATTAGAAGTAGATAAGTACAGATCTAACTGTAAAAGCAATAAAGGAGAGTAGGGTTCCGTGTGCAAAGCTAGGTTATCTGTTAACCAAAAGATTTGAGTTAACTAAAGATCCTGGCAGAAAAAAGTAATACATGATACGAGTGAGTTTTTGATAAGTGATTTTTTTTTTTAAAGTATTACTAGAAAATGTAATATGCCAAATGTACAATGAGTGTAATATTGCAACTTCAGTAATATGATATTACTTCACGAAGAAACTTATAACTAAAACATTGTGTAAATAAAATTGAGGGAATGTGATATTTGTTTTTTAATAATAGAATTTCATTTCTGAATGTAAAGATAAATCAAATAAATATGGCAAAAAGTAAAGGACAGAACATTTGAGAAAATTAGGATCGTACTTGTAAATAGCACCATATGTTGAATAAAAAAAAGAAAGAAAGTGGCATTAGAAGTGTAATAGTATGATATTTATTAGCAAAATAGTGCCATAACACAGGCAAGGGAGAAAAAACACAATGAGAAATATGATGAAAAAGGAACCAGGAAGAATTTCCAGGCAGAAGAACATTAGGTCTAGGAGAACTTTTCGGATGGGTCATTAAGAAGCGAGAAGGCTTGGCAATTGAAAGAGAGAGAGAGAGAAGACAGAGAGAAGAGAGAGAGAGGAGGAAGGGAGAAGGAGAGAGAAGAGAGGAAAAAAGAAGAAAAAGAATCCCTGTTTTAGGAATATCCTTTTCGAGTATTTTAGTTTGTTGGACTTGAGGATTTCCATCGTACCTCTTAATGATGATAAGCATTTTGACAGAAACATGATCACTGATGTGAGTTTTGCTTCTCTCCTCTCTCTCTCTCTCTCTCTCTCTCTCTCTCTCTCTCTCTCTCTCTCTCTCTCTCTCTCTCAAGTTACGACCTATATCAGTTGACTATCAACCATGCACATGTAATTCGATAGATTGTTTCATACATCCTTTTTCAGTCATCCTTACAGTTCTCATTTCATCTTTGCATATGCTCTTTTTCCAAGCATATTCTTCCAAGAACATCCTCTGTAACATAATCCAAACATTCGCAACTCTTATTCACACAAGTAGTGAGGCCCTCATCCTCTTAAGAGACCTTTTAAGACCAAGCAGGCTATTTATGCTCACATCTACGCTACAAAAATCATAAATTCCTACCCATACTCAACAGACCACCAGTAGTTCCTGTTCTCCCTATTCTGCAGAAATCCATATTTCCAGTTTTCATAGTCTACAAAAACCAGTAATTCATATTTTACTCACTTACCAGAAATCAGTAGTTCTTATTTTCCCTGCTCAACAAAAATCAGTTATTCTTTATTCCCCTATTCTACAGAAATCAATGATTCCTATTTTCCCAACTCTAAGGAAATCAGCAATTCCTATTTTCCCTACTCTACAGACATCAGCAAGCCTTACTGTCCCTATTCAACCGATATTAGTTATTACTCATTTACTTACTCAACAGAAGTCAGTGATTCCGGCTTTCCTTAGTCAACAAATGTCAGCCATTCTTAATCTCCCTACTCACAGAAATCATTTATTTCCTAATTTCCCTACTCAACATAAATAAGTATTTCCTAATTTCCATATTCTACAGAAATCAATTATTCCTAGTTTCCCTGGTCAAGAGAAATCACTCATTCCTGGTCTCCTTACTCAACAGAAGTCAGTAATTCCCTCTTTCCTGCTCACCAGAAATCAGTTGTTCCTGCTTTCCCTACTCAGCAGAAGTCAGTCATTCCTACTTTCCCTATTCAACAAAAAGAAGTACTTCCTACTTTCCCTACTCAACAGAAGTTAAGGTATTCTTTCTCCATATTCAAGAGAAATTTGTTACTCGTACTTTCCATACTCAACAGAAATCAGTGTTTCATGCTTTCCCTACTCAAAAGAAATCATTCATTCCTACTTTCCCTGTTCAACAGAAATCAGTCATTCCTAATTTCCCTACTTAACAGAAATCTGTTATTCTTAATTTAATTACTTAAAAGGTCTCACTCATTCCTACTTTCACTACTCAGCATAATTCAGCCCTTCCTACTTACCCAGTCATTTCCTACGCAAGAAAAATCAGTAATTCTTGGTTTTCCTACTCAACAGAAATCAGTCATTCCTACTCTCCCTACTTGAGAGAAATTAGTCATTCTTAGTTTTCCGTTACAACAGAAATCAGTCATTCCTGGTTTCCCTACTCGACGGATATTGTCATTACTACTTTTACTCAAAATCTATTGTTCTGGGATTCCCAACATTCTTTTGCTTTTGCAGAAGTTTTACAATTTTCCATTTTTCTTTTTGCTGGGACTTTCCTTTCTACGTTTCCATCATATCCTTTCCGCTTTGAGTGCAATATATTCTCTTTCATTCTTGGCTCTGGCGCATCTCCAGCCAATATCAATTTTCATGCTTTCTTCCAGAACTTTCATCTTTTACGCATTCTTGCTCGAATTCTTTTCGTAGCACATCGCCATTGATTGTCATTTGTAGCTGTTTTCATTCTTGGAATCATCCCCGTCTTTATTTCTTTTTTTAAATCATTCCTTCACATACTGCATTTCTCAACCTTAGTCCTCTTCAGTCATTTTTCAACAAATTTCATTCGACACTATCTTTACTCTCATTATCTTATTCTTTTACTAATAACAATTTTCCGAGTTTTATATTTATAAATACAAAAATAACTCTATGTTTATTCTTTTTTATTTATTTATTATTATTATTTTTTTTTTTTGCAAATGAGGTTTCTTAGCATTTCACATTTCCTTCTTTTATAAATACAATTTCTTAATATTTTTCCTTTTCATTATTTTCGTATTGAATATTTGTTCTCTTTTTTTGCAAATAATTTTTCTTAGTATTTTCCCTTTTCATTCTTTTACAAATATACGGTTTCTAAATAGTTTACTTTTCATTCTGTTCCTTCTTTTTCAAGAAAAATTTCTTGACAATTATCTGCTTCAAACTTTCACAAATAACTTTACTCATCAATTTCTAGATTTATTTTTAAATTAATGTTTGCCACCTTCCTCCTCTCAGTTATTTCATAGAATACATTTCTCAAAACACTTTTATTTCTGTATTCTTGCATAAAAAATCAAATTAAATTTTTTTAATAGTTTTATGAACATATGTCAATATAGTTTCTTGCTCATTCTTTCGCAATTAAAATTTCAACATTAGTCTTTATTGTTTCTCAAGCGACATTATTTAGCCATTTCCCTTTTCATCTCAACTTTTTATTTTTTTTTTTTCACAAATAGCATTTCTCAATGTTTTTTTCTAAATATCTGTCAGTATTAAAAAAATTCTATTGATTTGGTCACAGATAAAATATATAAAAATGTTACCCTTTCATTGAGTCATCCACATTCAGCACACCTATGTTATTCATCGTTTTATAATTTTAGTAACTTTTCCACGAAACTTATACATCACACCTCCCCATACACACTTTTCCCGTCCTTTCCTTAATAGCTGTCTCCCATTAGTCTTTAACCTAAACTCTCCTCTTTCAGTAATCACCGTCAAACCACTAACAGGGAGGTCTGATTTCAATCTTTTTTCCTGTTAACTATATTACGCTCATATGTCACTTCATCCTCAGGAGATATTTAGTGCTAAAGGCTTTATTGTTCAGGTAGCGAGAAAATACTTGCCGGTAGAGTATGGGTCATGACTTATTTTGAAGTCTTTTTTTGCGTTCTGCTTCAGCATTATATATATATATATATATATATATATATATATATATATATATTTATATATATATATATAGTATATATATACACACACATATACACACATATATACACACATATATATATATATATATATATATATATATATATATATATATATATATATATATATATATAAGCTGAAAGCAGAACGCAAAAAAAGACTTCAAAATAAGTCATGACCCATACTCTACCGGCAAGTATTTTCTCGCTACCTGAACAATAAAGCCTTTAGCACTAAATATCTCCTGAGATGAAGTGACATATGAGCGTAATTTAGTTAACAAGAAAAAATACACACACGCACACATATGTATATATATATATATTATATATATATATATATATATATATATACATATATATTATATATATATATATATATATATATATATATATACATGTGTGCGTGTGGGTATTTGCGTGTGTGTGTGTGTATGTGTGTGGCACAATAAGACTGTGAAACCAGAGATTTCACGAAATCCCTGAAACTTTCAGGGAATTCGTGAAATCACCAATTCACTTAAGGACATTTGATCCGCGAGGGTCTAGTTAAAGTTAAGTTATCTTAGTTTACCAGACCACTGAGCTGATTAACAGCTCTCCTAGGGCTCCGGCCCGAAGGATTAGATATTTTTACCTGACTAGGAACCAATTGGTTACCTAGCAACGGGACCTACAGCTTATTGTGGGATCCGAACCACATTGTATCGAGAAATGAATTTCTATCACCAGAAATAAATTCCTCTGGTTCAGCGTCGGCCGGGCCGAGAATCGAACTTCGGACCATCGGATTGGTAGCCGAGCGCGAAATGCACTCGGCCAACGTGGAACTACGCGAGGGTCTAGTACTAAACACGACGAAACAGCGTAGAACTGTAGATGAATCAATGTTTCGCGATGTTTTGTAGTAGTCCCTCTGGGATCAAATGTTCCGAAGCGAATTGATTTCGCGAATTCCCTGGAAATTACTAAGATTTCGCGAAATCCCTGGTTTCATAGTCGTAGTGTAATACACACACACATATACATAAATACATACATATTATTCTCGTAATATTATTTATCTCGTTATTGTAATTACCTTCCAAATACTCCCAGATCAGTCACGGTTGTCATTTTAAATTAACGTCATAGATTTTCTATAACTGAATCATTTGTCATAATCATTGTCAACCTTCACAGTGCCAAAATGATTCTGTCTTCTTTTGAAAGGTCATTCGTGATGTATGCATTCCTCATTACTTATTGCATTACAAATCTGATGTTTGACAGTTGTTATACGTTGCATCATAATGTATAATTATTCTTTTTGTGTCACGCTTATTTTCGTAGAATTTTATTGCTTCTCTCATTTTTTTTCCTTCTCTTTTCATTCTATATTTTTAATGCTTAAAAATAACTGTTTCCATCATATTTTGTTTTCATTCCTGATATCCATAACATGATTATTTAAATGTTAAAGCTCCTTCGGGTATTTTGTTTCTTCTCGTTATTCAAGTTCACCATTATTTTCTTATCTTCCTTATTATCACTCTTCACTATATATTTTTTTATTGAACCACCATTAGTTTCATCCTTTATGCTTATCACATCTTTCCTTTCTTTGAGTTTCAGTTTCCCAATTACATTATTTCCATCTATTTTCTTCTTACTTTTCATAATTCTTACATGACACATTCATCTCTGGACACAAAATTCTTTGATATTCAACTAGGGACCTATCCTATCCTGTCTCTATCACCCCTTCACATTCTTTGTTGTTTAACTGTACTACTTTGTTAATATTCCAATCACACTTCTCAACTCTCCATCATCCTCCCTAATTCTCACTCACTCTAGCTCACTCTCGTACTCCCTGATTCTTCATAATCACCATCATCATCTTTAAATCCCTCATAACTTCGACATTCATCACCCTTCCAATTTCAATCCAGCATCCTTTCAAAATGTCTATCTTCTTTCCAAGCTCATTTTATGAGTTAATTCTCCATCTCTGCCTAAAATCTCCATTGTTCTCCCAAGTTTCTCTCATCCATCTACCTCCACATCATTGTCCCTAACTCTCCACCCCCTAACTAAAATCTCCATCAGTCTCCCAAACTCTCTTTCCTCCAAATAAAGTCTCCACTTCCACCTAACTCCCTCTCTCTCACACTCTTGATTTCCCTATCATCCTTCACTCAAACTTTCCATTGTGCTTCCAGTACCTACCACATCCTTACAAAATCTCCACCATCCTCGGAAACTCTCCATCTTCGTCCCAAAATATTTATCATTTTCGCAAACTCTCCATCACACTTATTCACTCGCATTCCTGTTTCATTTTCGCAAATTTCATAATTTAAGATCATTTTCATCAGTCACATTTATGAACTGGGTATCGCCATCTGATGAGAATGAATGAGAACAGTGAAGTATTACAGCTGAAGCCAACGAGTCTGAAGTTATAATTATCTTAGCCTGGCAACCTGCAAATCAACAGGGCATCATTTTGGGTCTTTCAACTTATCTTCACTATATTCCGTCGTGCCGTCCTCTCTCGTTCATATATACGTTGCAATGTACCCGTCATTTGAGACAAAAATTTTATGATAATGACGGCATTCATCATTAGTGCTAGTATGTTTTGACACCTGTTCCTACTGCCTTCAGATCACACAAAGTTATACAGCATATTTTACCTTCAGAGAATTTGAATTTCTGCCATTTGTCAAAAGGTTTTAAGTGTAAAGGCTGTGAAAGGGCGTTTCTACCCTTAGTCCTTCCTTTCTCTCTCGACTTCCATCTCCCCCTTTTCTGCAGGCGATCTTATTCATGCGTTCGTTTAGTCTTCTTTCTATTTTATTTATTTTGCCTTTATTTGTCTGTTCCGCTGAGGTTTTTATTGTAAGTACTATAATCACTTAACAAATTTAATGAGTTAGATTAAAAAGCCCCTAAAATTTTACATATTTAATAACATTTATCATATGTAAACTGTCTTCATAGATATAGAGAATAACTATAATTCCCCTTAAATAGAAAAGATTCAATGCTCTGCCTAATCTTTTTCTGAATTTGATGGAAAGTTGATTAAATTCACGTTTATATCTGCAGACTAAGACAAAAGCTTTGGTAGGTTTAAACGGTATCAAACGCTCGAGTGCGTATGCTCACGGGCACACGCACTCGCGCTCACACACACACACACACGCACCCATACACTTACTCACACACACACACACACTTCTTATTGTTAACGTTCCATTGCTGCTTTTAGTTTTGCTGTAGACTTTGCTCTGGCAGCTTAACCACTCTCTTCCTTTCTTTATTTATTTTATTTATTTATTTATTTATTTATTGAACTGAAATCTATCTTGCTTCTGATTGGCCTATGAATTTGAACTGAAATCTATCTTGCTTCTGATTGGCCTATAAATTTGAACTGAAATCTATCTTGCTTCTGATTGGCCTATGAATTTGAATTGAAATATATCTTCCTTTTGATTGGCCTATAAATTTGGATTGAAATCTATCTTACTTCTCGTTGGCCTATAAATTTGAACTGAAATCTATCTTGCTTCTCATTGGCCTATGAATTTGGACTGAAATCTATCTTGCTTCTGATTGGCCTATAAATTTGAACTGAAATCTATCTTGCTTCTCATTTGCCTATGAATTTGGATTGAAATATATCTTACTTCTCATTGGCCTATGAATTTGGATTGAAAAATGTATCTTACTTCTCATTGGCATATGAATTTCAACAGAAATTTATTTTGCCTCTTGATTATCCTATTAATTTGAATTGAACTCTATCATGCTTTTGATTGGCCAATTAATTAAAAGTGAAGCCTGTGTTCTGAGCTTTGCTTTTGATTAGCCTATGAATTTGAAATGAAATTTATCTTGCATCTGTTTGGCCGATAAATTGGCTTCTTACTGGCGGATGAATTTGGATTAAATTTATTTTGCTTTTGAGTGGCCGATTAATTGAAATGAAACCTGTGTTCTGAGGCTTGCTTCTGATTGGCCTACGAATTTGAATTGAAATTTATCTCTTTTCTGATTGGCTGATTGATTAAAAGGTGATTTGTGCCCTGAGTCCTTGTTTTCGATTGGACGACGAATTTGAATTAACGTTTGTTTTTCTTGTGATCGGCCAATTAATTGAAAATGGGACCTTGTTCTGAGGCCTCGAATCTAATTGGCCGATGCAGTTTCATTAAAGCTTATCTTGCTTCTGATTGGACGATTTATTTAAACTGAAGCCTGCTCCCTGCTTCTGATTGGCCGATGTATTTGAACTGAGACGTGTGTCTTCTTTTGATTGGGTAATACTTTTAAATCGAGACTTAAGGTTGGTGTTGAGTAGCACAACCTTTCACCAAAATCGATCAGTTTAAATGGTATCATCTGCTAATACTTACCGCCAGAAAAGAAAAATAAATAAAAAAAAGTATTTCATGGATTTGAGGCTTTTAAATGGAGAGGGGGGTGGGGGAGATGGAATGAGAGGAAGTTAAGAAATTTAATAACTGCATGGGAAGAGACAAAAGGGAATGAAATGTGAAAAATGAAATAAAATCACTTTACTCTATTTCGTCTTCAGTTCATTCGGTGTTTTGTACAATCTTAGGCAAAGTAATGAAAGGATTAAATAGGCAGGAAGAATTATAAAGAAAACCTCAAGAGAAGAAAGAGTAAATGTTATTTACTGGTCAAACAAAAGTGTTCATGTTCTAGAGTAACGAAAGCTGACTAATTAACATTAGCGCTTTTATGAGTCATACCAGAGAAACTGATATTTTTTATCTTCTACTTTGTTTATTCATTAAAGGTCTAACAAGGAATTTATTATTCAGATTTTTTTTATGTAGAGATTACGTATGGAATGTTAGTAATGCCGTTGTGGAATCTACATTTCCCAGTCATGCATTTTAATAGCCACAATGGACTCTTTAAAGCTTTGAGTTGAAAGGAATAAATTATAAGAAACTATTGTACACAATAAACAAAGGAGGAAGCATGAAATGTCACCATTCTCTCTATTTCCCTCACTCTTTCTCTAGGAACCATCGAAATACATTCTCTCTCTCTCTCTCTCTCTCTCTCTCTCTCTCTCTCTCTCTCTCTCTGACACACAAAACAATTATAAAAAAGTGGTTTTCTCTTGCAAAGCAAAAAAGTTAATCCACATCCCCCAATATTTAGAATGAAAATATGAAAGCCACATTCGGTCATTTTCACCTCATAAATTGTTTGGTTCGGTTTTGCTCTTGAAATTTTGATAACGGAACGTTCATTTCCGATTTGCATTTCGAAATAAAAAGGTAGCGTTGTTTTCCAACGGTAACTTCTTTTACATTATTATTATTATTATTTATTATTTATTATTATATTATTATTAGTATTATTATTATTATTATTATTATTATGGAATGGAATACTTATTGCATTATTGCTTTCCTTGAAAATATATATATATATATATATTATCTTTATTATATTATATATATATATATATATATATATATAAAGAGAGAGAGGAGAGAGAGAGAGAGAGAGAGAGAGAGAGAGAGAGAGAGAGAGAGAGAGAGGACGGAAAATGATTGTAGGGTTTGTTCTCTGATAGTGATGATAACCTCCATGCGCCTATGGAATGAATAAAAAGCATAATGGAAATTCCAATAAAAAGCGAAACACAGCAAAGAAGAAAGTGATATGAGGATGGTAATGATGCTTAGCATTAATAGCAAATGTGACGTGAATGAAATAGTCCGGGCATTGAAAAAGATACGGACGGAACCGCCCTTTTTATAAAGCTCGGAGCCAAAAACTTTTGACAAAGGGGATAGAAGGATAGAGACATGAAAAAGTCTTTAAAGTTTATGCTATACTATGCCGCTCCTAACTCCGGATCGCAGCCATGGCGTCCTTTCGTAATGAATGCATCAGTGGATTTAAATTCATTCGAAAAACGGGCTTAATGGACAGTGAGTAGAATGAAGCGATTTTCAGTGAAAGGACGAACAGAACTGGGGAGAATGACCGAGAATGATGGGGAGTTAGGGGGAATGATGGGATGGTTTAGTAAATGGGAACGTATGTATGGAGTGAATATGATATAGGTAGCAGAATGGGGAGTATTTGGTGAATAGCAATAAAAAGAATGGACGTGATATAGACAAGGGAGTGAAATAATATTCGTTGAATAGTAATGTAGAGAATAAACGAAGATGGATAAAGAACGAAGGAGTATTTAGTAATGTATGGAATGAATGCAATAGTAGGAATGGCAATAAAAGTTAAGTATATCTTAGCTTAACCAGACCACTGAGCTGATTAACAGCTCTCCTAGCACTGGTTCCAAGGATTAGATATTTTTACTTTGCTAGGAAGCAATTGGTTACCTAGCAACGGGACCTTCAGGTTAGTGTGGGATCCGAGCCACATTAAATCGAGAAATTAATTTCTAATCACCAAAAACAAATTCCTCCGAACCTAAGTTGGCAGAGCGAGGAATCGAACTCTGGACTACCGATCGGTAGGCGACCACGTAAAACACTCGTCCAATGAGGAAGCTAAGAAGGGATGGTGGAGATGGTAGAATCAGTAGGGAATAGAGAAGAATGAGAAGTGTAGTGGAAATGAGGAAGAGTGAGAGGAAATGAGAGAGATGAAAGAGTTGTGAAACTTAAAGAAAATGATAAAAAAAATAAGAATGATCAGATTTATAATGAATGAGTTAGAATGAAATAATGTAACAGAATCGTTAAGAGGAACAGAAGTGAGGACAGAAATTGAAATAAGCAAAATAGTACCTTAGTGTAAAGAATAAATGAATAATATAAGTAGGGACTTTGGAGTTTAACTGAACACAATTGGGAGGAGGAAAAATCCTAAGAAGGAGGTTGGAGAGAGAGATGCAAGGAAGCAGGGATAATAAATACAGTGTCAGAATAAAATAAAAATCAACCACGCGCGTGTAATGCAAGCAGCGTGAATTGTGCTTTTCAAAACACTTAAAATATTTAAGATTCTCAATAAACTTTGTTTTTACAGATTAGTAATTATTATTATCATTCAGAAGACGAAACATATTCATATGGAACAAGCCCACAGGCCAATGACTTGAAATTAAAGCTTGCGAAGAAAGAAGTAACAGAAGGTAATGAGCAATACAGAAAACAGTGATCAGTTATTAGAAAAGGAAATATAAATTAACAAATAAATAAGTAAATAGACAAAAATATAAGTAGATTATAATATATATGGAGAACTTTATAACGATGCTAATGCAAAGCCATTTAAAAGTAGTTTTTCAAAATCTTCTTTGATAAAAAAAATCGTTTGAACATAAACCGTTTTATGTCTCTTTGAACTCATATCGCCATTTGCATTAAACTGCATCAGTTTAGGAAGAACGAAAATAAAAATTTAAATAAATTGTTTTTCAGAGTCATCTGGTATAATTCGTTGCAGCAAATGAATTGCTACAGTTGAAGTTTTAAACTCAGTATTTTTTTCTTCTACAGAGAAACAACATTGACAAACAAAACAGCAGTAGAGCAATTAGCATGCGGGAGAGCAAAACAGTGCGCCCTTAAAAAAGTCAAGGACTCTTCGTTGACTTTGTTGTTGTGACGAAATTCTGTGACGTTCAATAGAAGCTTTTTTTTTTTTTTCATCCATAATTCAGTGCATGTAAAGCTCTCATCCTTATATACCGAGTCGCACATTGAATTTGCTCAGTGATACAGTATACAATTTCAGAAATATTCAAGAATGAAATGGCACCGGATATTTTAGGGGAGAAATTGTTTCATGTAGCGTTTACGTATTGCTACATTTCTCGTGGTCAGGTGGATGACCTGACCTCGTTCTGATACTCCGTATCCGAGTTCGAATCCTGCTACGGGCGTCAGAATTGCTTCAAATTCTTGCATTTGAATCTTGGGCTGTATGGGGAGACAGGCCAATCCGAAGATAGAGTCGTTGTGGTTATTACAACTGCATACACATCTAGTAAAACGTGACCAGATTCTATATACATATTCATAATTGTGTATTGTCTAATGTCAGCAAATAATTCCTGTTCGTTTGTGGGGTTATGTAAATAGATAATTGTGGAAGATACTCTTTGGAAATTCATAAATATATATCACATGCAGTATATGTGTAAGTTTATTACGTTAATTAAAACGATACATTACATCCGAATATTTTCACCATTAAGAAAATAGTTTTTTTTTTTTTTTTTTTTTTTTGTATCGAAGGAAGTTATATTCTATGAAGGGATACATAATATTCATAATTGATGAAAAAAGATACCCACAAGATTACTGAGTATAACTTGTTTATTTGTAAGTATTTACAAAGTATATTACTTAAAACTCGAGTACTTTCAGGCCCTTTCTCAGAAGACCACTGGACCTTGACCCAGTCTGACCACCACCACATCACTTGAAAAAGGGTGACAGATACGGCCTGAAAGTACTCGATTTTTAAGTAAAATACTATGTAAATACTGACAAGTAATATGGTCGGTTTCTTTTTCCATGTGCAGAAGACAATTGGAAGAAGTTTATCTTTGGTTCATCATGTTTATTATCATTCATTAACTAACCGTATTTGGAAATAAGTTTTTGCCATGATATTTTTTATTAAGAAATGAATAATATAGAACTTTGAAATGCTTTAGAAAATAATGTAAGAAAATACAGTTGAGAAGAATGCAAGGATAAACATTATTATTATTATTCTTATTTTTTTTTTTTTTTTTTTTTTGCTCTATCACAGTCCTCTAATTCGACTGGGTGGTATTTATAGTGTGGGGCTTCGGGTTGCATCCTGCCTCCTTAGGAGTCCATCACTTTTCTTACTATGTGCGCCGTTTCTAGGATCACACACTCCTGCATGAGTCCTGGAGCTACTTCAGATTCTAGTTTTTCCAGATTCCTTTTCATGGATCTTAGGATCGTGCCTAGTGCTCCTATGATTATGGGTACAATTTCCACTGGCATATCCCATATCCTTCTTATTTCTATTTTCCAGGTTCTTGTACTTATCCATTTTTTCCTTTCTTTCTCTTCAAACTGGTGTCCCATGGTATTACGACATCAATGAGTGATACTTTCTTCTTTATTTTGTCAATCAACGTCACGTCTGGTTTATTTGCACGTATCACCCTGTCTGTTCTGATACCATAGTCCCAGAGGATCTTTGCCAGACCTTTTTCTATCACTCCTTCAGGTTGGTGTACGTACCACTTATTACTGCAAGGTAGCTGGTGTTTCTTGCACAGGCTCCAGTGGAAGGCCTTTGCTACTGAATCATGCCTCTTTTTGTACCGGTTCTGTCCAAGTGCCGGACATTCGCTTGCTATGTGGTTTGTGGTTTCATTTTTCGTATTGCACTTCTTACATATGGGAGAGATGTTATTTCCATCTATCGTTCTTTAAAAATATCTGAGTTATCGCTGGCTAGTTATTTAGTCTGTCTCATGTATTGTCCGTGCATTGGTTTGTTATGCCATTCCTCTGTTCTGCTTGTCTTTCTTCTATCTCTGTATATTTCTGGGTCTTCGTCTACTTTTATCAGTCCTTCTTCCCATGCACTCTTGAGCCACTCGTCTTCACTGGTTTTCATATATTGCCCTAGTGCTCTGTTATCGATGTTGACGCAGTCCTCTATGCTTAGTAGTCCTCTCCCACCTTCCTTTCGTGTTATGTATAGTCTGTCCGTATTTGCTCTTGGGTGTAGTGCTTTGTGTATTGTCATATGTTTCCTAGTTTTCTGGTCTATGCTGCGAAGTTCTGCCTTCGTCCATTCCACTATTTCCTGCGCTGTATCTGATTACTTGCATTGCCCATGTGTTTATGGCTTTTATCATATTTCCGGCGTTGAGTTTTGACTTGAGTATCGCCTTGAGTCTCTGCATATATTCTCTTTTCCTGATCGTGTCCTTCTATCTTGATGTTTTATATCCCCTCCTTCCATTATTCCCAGGTATTTGTATCCCGTCTCATCCATGTGTTTGATGTTGTTCCCATCTGGTAACTTTATTCCTTCAGTCTTTGTTACTTTGCCCTTTTGTATGTTGACTAAGGCACATTTTTCTTTTCCAAACCCCATCCTGATGTCCCCAGATACAATCCTTACAGTCTGGATTAGGGTATCTATTTCCTTGATGCTCTTACCATACAGCTTGATGTCGTCCATGAACAACAGATGGTTAATTCTGTTGCCTCTTTTCTTGAGTTGGTACCCAGCATACATCTTCTGCAGTACTTTTGTCATGGGAATCTAGGCTACTACGAAGAGTTGTGGGGGTATTATTATTATTATTATTATTATTATTATTATTATTATTATTACATGAAAATGTACAAATAACACTTCGAATATATATTCCAAAGGCAAATTATACGAGTGCAACTCTAAATGAAAATAAACCTTGCAAAAATACAAAACAATATAAAGCTATCTGGAATAGAGCCATGCCAGTATATTCGAAGTAATTTGGCAATGAATTTGAATGGATATGTTAACTTCCTGAGGAGGCAGGAGACTATTAATAAGGAAAGGGTTGAACCGTCAATTCTAAAAGGAAATTGAGCTTCGAAGTTAAATGAAGGGAAGATAAATTCATAACAGGAATGCTGCTAAGGAATGGATGATTTCAATGGAAAGAGAAATTCATATCAGGAGTCAAAGAGGAAGATACATAATGTAGTTTGTCAATACATGAAGTGATATATGCTTCAATTTCTAATTTCCCATACAGATAACAGGACGTATGAAAATAGCGACTTTATCCTGGAATGTTCTCACTTATGAAACAAAATTTCGTGCTCTCATACCTGGTTTCACATGATATGCTGGATGGAAGTATATTGCATTTATTTTTTTTTTTTTATTGTGATTGCGCTTGAAAAAATGCGTCTATTTAAAGAATAATTATATCCGACAGTAAATTTTTCATATATATATATATTATATATATATATATATATATATATATATATGTATGTATATATAAGGGCGTAACTGGAGCTCAAAGAAAATATCATGATGGAAGTGCTAGGGAAAGGCATCCTCATCCTTTGACAGTTTATTACAACGCCGACGTTTCGCGACGAATTCCAAGTCGCATTTCCAAGGCCAAAAAATAAAATTGCAAATTCATTTATAAATAATTTATAGTAAATTGTAATGGCAACAGCTCTCAATAATGTAAAAACAGTTAAAAATTAAACAGTACATACAGGAGGGGGAGGGGGAGGGGAAGATGAGGGAGTGGGAATGGTGAGGGTTAGGGGTAAGCAGTGATGGGAGAGGGAGAGGGAGTGGAACGATAAGAGAGAGGTGGAGGGTAAGGGGAAGGATGGAGGGGGGGAGGTGGGGAATAAGGAGTATCATTGCATGTTACATCCTCTTCCTCTCTATATTATTGTAATATCCTTAGTTACGAGAGACCTTGATTTCTGCAAGAGAATAATACTGCAAAGAGAAATTTACCTCATTCCATCGAACTCTGCAGAAATCTTGCTTTTAATATATACTAAAGAAAACAGACTGAAAGATGTTTTGGCGAGATTGTCAAAAAAATTCATGGAATATTGCTCTTTTAACTTGTCTCTTTCAGCGGTACATGAGGTGCTCCTACTCCAAACATGTGTTGATGTTGTGAGCATGTGTCTGTAGGAGCGTGCGCTTGTCGCTGGAATGAAACAGTTATGAAGTACAATGCGAAACCTTTGACTTTATTTCGAAAAGAGATTTCTATTAAACATAAAATAGATATAATCAATTTGAAGTGTGCTCACTACTTATAAAATCGATTGAGGTATAAGTAAGGTTTTCGCAGAAAATTAGTATAATATCGTCTTCACGTCAAATATGAATATTATTATTATTATTGCTTTAATAAAACTGAAGAAATAGATGAAGGGCAGTGGACCTCTATCCAACGGGAAAACTATTTACTTTAAGAAATGTTAATTCGAAGACAATATCAGACGTCCAGAAGAAGAAACGAGAACGATAATGAATCCATTTTTACTTCATTTCCTCCAGTTTTTTTTTCTGGATTCCGAGAACAGATCAGCTGGCCTGGAACTAACTGTTCGAAGAAATGAAAAAAATAAACGAGCTTGAAGAAGTTACTGATAGTCACAAAAGGAAAAAATACGGAGTATCAGATTATCAACGGATCACGTGGCAGTCATTTTTTCCTCCTAATAGAAAGGATAACGATGTCTCAATAATTGCAATTTGAAGAATCTTGTCATCATTTTTTTTTACAAAGGATTGCAGTTAACGTATGAAGGACACAGTGTACGGAGAAATAAGAAAATCTTGTTAGTATCCCTATTAATAAATGAGGAAGAATTCTCTCTCTCTCTCTCTCTCTCTCTCTCTCTCTCTCTCTCTCTCTCTCTCTCTCTCTCCTAAGGAAAGGGACATAATCCATATTATATCTAGTTTGTAGTTTTTGACCAAGAAATTAATTGGTTACTTAATGTGAGAGAGGCAATAAAGGCTTCAACACAGACAGACTTAAGTGATCAATACTCCATAGTAAATAGAACAAAAAACTATCTTGACGAGGCAATCCTCATCCCAATCTGATACCTTATCTCTCTCTCTCTCTCTCTCTCTCTCTCTCTCTCTCTCTCTCTCTCTCTCTCTCTCTCTCAGCTCAATCCACACCAACGGCCTATTTGATCTCAGCCTGAACCGCAAATCCGTCTGCCATTCTCATGGATGCTGGAAATGTTACCCTAATCCGCCCTGACCTACAACACATGAAGTTCATAGGTTATTATTTTCTTTCCCTCTTTCAACTACAAATGTACGGTGAGGAAAATTATAATAATAGACGTAAGAAAGCGGACGGAAACACTGTAGACTGAGAGAGAGAAAAGATAAAGTAGAATAAGGTTAAAAAGAAAAAGGTTACTGTAAGAAACGTAGTAGGTCTAATGACATTGAAGATCACGAGATAGATAATGAGAGAAGCAGTGTATCTCCTGGGCAAGTCATCTTATGATAGAAAGGCAAAAAAGGTTTTCATCATTGGATAAATGTTATTTTGTGAAGGAATGATCTTGAAAAATACGATGATTAATGTTGTTGCTGAATTATTACTAAAAATACTGAGAAATGCTATTTCTGTGAAAGAATGCTGGACTAAAATATGATTGAGAACATGAAATTTTTTATAAATACATTTGAATAAATGGTTGAAAATTTAAGAATGTTGAGAAAATGGTTTTGTAAAAGGATATTTGAAAAACTAAAGAATGTTGGTAAAGTTAAGAGTGTTTGGGAAGAAAACAGTAGAAATAAATTACATTTTAATAGGACTAATTTAGAAAATGAAAAATGCTGAGGTGTTATATGATTTAGAATTATTCAGTAAGACGAAAATTTAGAGAATCTTATTTTGTAAAAAATTATTTAAAAGGAGGATTGTTGAGTATTTAATCACACCATGAGTAAACGCAGCAAACAAACGCCAGAGGTGAGTAACGAGGAATGGACTTTAAGTAAGAATGGGTAAGAGAGAAAAGTTAAAATGAAGGACAGGAAATGGAAATAGGCTAGGGAAGTGGACCGGGAATAGAATGTTTTCTTGGATAAAAAGAAATAGAGAAACCTGCGTTTGCCTTCACAGGGAAACGAATGTGAGAAAAAGTTTCATTTGTTTGTATGTTTTTTTATTTTGAGGACGACTGGAGGGAACATTTTACTACATATATCACCTGCCTTTAGGCAAGAGGCTTCGTTGGCATAAGCTATCGTAGTCTCAACCTACCTAGCCTCGTGTAGCTTAGGGTGAGAAAACAGAAGATACAAAGTGAAAATTTCAAAAGCCTGAAGGAATGAAGATAGCAAGAATCAAGGTATAGGATTCAAGAGCTTATCAGTAGATAGACGCTGGATATGCAACCAAATGGGTACGAAGAAATCGCTTAATTGGACAGATTCAATAAGTGAAAAGGATAAAAGAAGTTATTTTGTAGAGGAACAAAGGGAGACTCTTAGGATGAAGGAATAGGGAAAGGGAATGAGGTATTGACAACAATAAAGGAAAATTCTCGGCCATGAGTTCTATTGTGATGAGAAAGAATAGAAGAAAAGGCAAAGTATTTGGCAATATGAAGGGAAAAAATTTCATATAGAATTAGCAGTAGATAAGTACAGATCTAACTGTAAAAGCAATAAAGGAAAGTAGGGTCCCGTGTGCAAAGCTAGGTTATCTGTTAACCATAAGATTTGAGATCCTGGCAGAAAAAAGTAATACATGATACGAGTGAGTTTTTGATAAGTGATTTTTTTTAAAAAAAGTATTACTAGAAAATGTAATATGCCAAATGTACAATGAGTGTAACATTGCAACTTCAGTAATATGATATTACTTCACGAAGGAACTTATAACTAAAAACATTCTGTGTAAATAAATTGAAGGGAATGTGATATTTCTTTTTTAATAATAGAATTTCATTTCTGAATGTAAAGATAAATAAAATAAATATGGCAAAAAGTAAAGGACAGAACGTTTGAGAAAATTAGGATCGTATTTGTAGATAGCACCATATGTTGAATAAAAAAAGATAGAAAGTGGCATTAGAAGTGTAATAGTATGATATTTATTAGCAAAATAGTGCCATAACACAGGCAAGGGAGAAAAAACACAATGAAAAATATGATGTAAAGGAACCAGTAAGAATTACCAGACAGAAGAACATTAGGTCGGGGAGAACTTTTTGGATGGGTCATTAAGAAGCGAGAAGGCTTGGCAATTAAAGAGAGAGAGAGAGAGAGAGAGAGAGAGAGAGAGAGAGAAGAGAATCTCCTGTTTTAGGAATATCTTTTCGAGATTTTAGTTTGTTGACTTGAGGATTTCCTCGTACTTAAATGATGATAAGCATTTTGACAGAACACTGATCACTGATGTGAGTTTAGCTTCTCTCACTCTCTCTCTCTCTCTCTCTCTCTCTCTCTCTCTCTCTCTCTCTCTCAAGTTACGACCCAAATCAGTTGACTATCAACCATGTACATGTAATTCGATAGATTGTTTCATACATCCTTTTTCAGTCATCCTTACAGTTCTCATTTCATCTTTGCATATGCTCTTTTTCAAGCATATTCTTCCAAGAACATCCTCGGTAACAATAATCCAAACACTTCGCACTCTTATTCACAAACAACGTAGTTGAGGGCCCTCAATCCTCTTAAGAGACCTTTTAAGACCAAGCAGGCTATTTATGCTCACATCTACGCTACAAAAATCAGAATTCCTACCCATACTCAACAGACCACCAGTAGTTCCTGTTCTCCCTATTCTGCAGAAATCCATATTTCCAGTTTTCATAGTCTACAAAAACCAGTAATTCATATTTTACTCACTTACCAGAAATCAGTAGTTCTTATTTTCCCTGCTCAACAAAAATCAGTATTCTTTCATTCCCATATTATACAGAAATCAATGATTCCTCAATTTTCCCCAAACTATAAGGTAAATTCAGCAAATCCTATTTTCCCTACTCTACAGACATCAGCAAGCCTTACTGTCCCTATTCAACCGATATTAGTTATTACTCATTTACTTACTCAACAGAAGTCAGTGATTCCGGCTTTCCTTAGTCAACAAATGTCAGCCATTCTTAATCTCCCTACTCAACAGAAATCATTCATTCCTAATTTCCCTACTCAACATAAATAAGTATTTCCTAATTTCCATATTCTACAGAAATCAATTATTCCTAGTTTCCCTGGTCAAAAGAAATCACTTATTCCTGGTCTCCTTACTCAACAGAAGTCAGTAATTCCCTCTTTCCTGCTCACCAGAAATCAGTTGTTCCTGCTTTCCCTACTCAGCAGAAGTCAGTCATTGTTCTTTCTCTTCTCATCAGAAGTCAGTCATTCCTACTTTCCCTATTCAACAAAAAGAATTACTTCCTACTTTCCCTACTCAACAGAAGTTAAGGTATTCTTTCTCCATATCCAAGAGAAATTTGTTACTCGTACTTTCCATACTCAGCAGAAATCAGTGTTTCATGCTTTCCCTACTCAAAAGAAATCATTCATTCCTACTTTCCCTGTTCAACAGAAATCAGTCATTCCTACTTTCCCTACTTAACAGAAATCTGTTATTCTTAATTTAATTACTCATTCCTACTTTCACTACTCAGCATAATTCAGCCCTTCCTACTTACCCAGTCATTTCCTACGCAAGAAAAATCAGTAATTCTTGGTTTTCCTACTCAACAGAAATCAGTCATTCCTATCTCCCTACTTGAGAGAAATTAGTCATTCTTAGTTTTCCGTTAAACAACAGAAATCAGTCATTCCTGGTTTCCCTACTCGACGGATATTGTCATTACTACTTTTACTCAAAATCTATTGTTTCTGGGATTCCCAACATTCTTTTGCTTTTGCAGAAGTTTTACAATTTTCCATTTTTCTTTTTGCTGGGACTTTCCTTTCTACGTTTCCATCATATCCTTTCCACTTTGAGTGCAATATATTCTCTTTCATTCTTGGCTCTGGCGCATCTCCAGCCAATATCAATTTTCATGCATTCTTCCAGAACTTTCATCTTTTACTCATTCTTGCTCGAATTCTTTTCGTAGCACATCACCATTGATTGTCATTTGTACCTGTTTTCATTCTTGGAATCATCCCCGTCTTTATTTCTTTTTCTAAATCATTCCTTCACAATACTGCATTTCTCAACCTTAGTCCTCTTCATTCATTTTTCAACAAATTCCAGTCGACACTATCTTTACTCTCGTTATCTTATTCTTTTACTAATAAAAATTTTTCGAGTTTTATATTTATAAATACACTTTTTTCAAACTCTATTTTGTTTTATTCTTTTTTATTTTTATTTATTCATTATTATTTTTTTTTTTGCAAATGAGGTTTCTTAGCATTTTCACATTTCCTTCTTTTATAAATACGATGTCTTACTATTTTTCCTTTTCATTATTTTCCTATTAAATATTTGTTCTCGTTTTTTTGCAAATAATTTTTCTTAGTATTTTCCCTTTTCATTCCTTTACAAATATACGGTTTCTAAATAGTTTACTTTACAATCTGTTCCTTCTTTTTCAAGAAAAATTTCTTGACAATTATCTGCTTCAAACTTTAACAAATAAGTTTACCCATCAATTTCTAGATTTATTTTTAAA
>NC_087220.1:34976262-34986262 GCF_015104395.2 Macrobrachium nipponense | reverse complement strand
AGTGAAGTATTACAGCTGAAGCCAACGAGTCTGAAGGTATCATTATCTTAGCCTGGCAACCTGCAAATCAACAGGGCATCATTTTGGGTCTTTCAACTTCTTTTTACTCCATTCCGTCATGCCGTCCTTTCTCTTTCATATATACTTTGCAATGCACCCGTCATTTGAGACTAAGATTTTATGATAATGACGGCATTCATCATTAGTGCTAGTATGTTTTGACACCTGTTCCCTATTATGCAAGAAATCGGACTCAATGTTGACCAGTAGGTTGCCGAAGCGCGATAGTGAAATTTTCAGTCTCTTCATTCTCAGCTTTAGCAGAATAAGTCCTTTGTTTATGGAATATCACACTGCCTTCAGATCACACAAAGTTATAGAGCATATTTTACCTCCAGAGAATTTGAATTTCTGCCATTTGTCAAAAGTTTTTAAGTGTAAATGCTGTGGAAGGGCGTTTCTGCCCTTAGACCTTCCTTTCTCTCTCGACTTCCATCTCCCCCTTTTCTGCAGGCGATCTTATTCATGCGTTCGTTTAGTCTTCTCTCTATTTTATTTCTCTTGCCTTTATTTGTCTGTTTCCGCGGAGGTTTTTACTGCAAGTACTTTAATCACTTAACAAATGTAATGTATAAGATTAAAAAGCCCCCAAAATTTTACATATTTAATAACATTTATCATATGTCAACTGTCTTCATAAATATAGAGAATAACTATAATTCCCCTTAAATAGAAAAGATTCAATGCTCTGCCTAATCTTTTTCTGAATTTGATGGAAAGTTGATTAAATTCACCTTTATATCTGCAGACTAAGACAAAAGCTTTGGTAGGTTTAAACGGTATCAAACGCTCGAGTGCGTATGCTCACGGGCACACGCACTCGCGCGCGCACACACACACACACGCACACATACACGTACTCACGCACACACACACACTTCTTATTGTTAACGTTTCGTTGCTGCTTTTAGTTTTGCTGTAGACTTTGCTCTGGCAGCTTAACCCTTCTCTTCCTTTCTTTATTTATTTATTTATTTATTTATTTATTTATTTATTTATTTATTTATTTATTGAACTGAAATCTATCTTGCTTCTGATTGGCCTATGAATTTGAACTGAAATCTATCTTGCTTCTGATTGGCCTATAAATTTGAACTGAAATCTATCTTGCTTCTGATTGGCCTATGAATTTGAATTGAAATATATCTTCCTTTTGATTGGCCTATAAATTTGGATTGAAATCTATCTTACTTCTCATTGGCCTATGAATTTGAACTGATATCTATCTTGCTTCTCATTGGCCTATGAATTTGGATTGAAATGTATCTTACTTCTCATTGGCCTATGAATTTGGATTGAAATGTATCTTACTTCTCATTGGCCTATGAATTTCAACAGAAATTTATTTTGCCTCTTGATTATCTATGAATTTGAATTGAACTCTATCATGCTTCTGATTGGCCAATTAATTAAAAGTGAAGCCTGTGTTCTGAGCTTTGCTTTTGATTAGCCTATGAATTTGAACTGAAATTTATCTTGCATCTGACTGGCCGATAAATTGGCTTCTGACTGGCGGATGAATTTGGATTAAATTTATCTTGCTTTTGAGTGGCCGATTAATTGAAATGAAACATGTGTTCTGAGGCTTGCTTCTGATTGGCCTACGAATTTGAATTGAAATTTATCTCTTTTCTGATTGGCTGATTAATTAAAACGTGATTTGTGCCCTGAGTCCTTGTTTTCGATTGGACGACGAATTTGAATTAATGTTTGTTTTGCTTGTGATCGGCCAATTAATTGAAAATGGGACCTTGTTCTGAGGCCTCGAATCTAATTGGCCGATGCAGTTTCATTAAAGCTTATCTTGCTTCTGATTGGCCGATTTATTTAAACTGAAGCCTGTTTCCTGCTTCTGATTGGCCGATGTATTTGAACTGAGACGTGTGTCTTCTTTTGATTGGGTAATACTTTTAAATCGAGACTTCAGGTGGGTGTTGAGTAGGACAACCTTTCACCAAAATCGATCAGTTTAAATGGTATCATCTGCTAATACTTACCGCCAGAAAAGAAAGAAAAAAAAAAAAGGATTTCATGGATCTGAGGCTTTTAAATGGAGAGGGGGTGGGGGAGATGGAATGAGAGAAAGTTAAGAAATTTAAAAACTTCATGGGAAGAGACAAAATGGAATGAAATGTGAAAGTTGAAATAAAATCACTTTACTCTTATTTCTTCTTCAGTTCATTCGGTGTTTTGTACACTCTTAGGCAAAGTTATGAAAGGATTAAATAAACAAGAAGAATTATAAAGACAACCTCAAGAGAAGAAAGAGTAAATGTTATTTACTGGTCAAACAAAAGTGTTCATGTTCTAGAGTAACGAAAGCTGACTAATTACCATTAGCGCTTTTATGAGTCATACGAGAGGAAACTTATATTTTTTTAGCTTCTATTTTTTTATTCATTAAAGGCCTAACAAGGAATTTATTATTCAGATTTTTTTTTATGTAGAGATTACGTATGGAATGTTAGTAATGCCGTTGTGGAATCTACAGTTCCCAGTCATGCATTTTAATAGCCACAATGGACTCTTTAAAGCTTTGAGTTGAAAGGAATAAATTATAAGAAACTATTGTAGACAATAAACAAAGGAGGAAGTATGAAATGTCACCATTCTCTCTATTTCCCTCACTCTTTCATTAAAAACCATCCAAATACATTCTCTCTCTCTCTCTCTCTCTCTCTCTCTCTCTCTCTCTCTCTCTGACACACAAAACAATTATAAAAAAAAAAGTGGTTTTCTCTTGCAAAGCAAAAAAAGTTAATCCACATCCCCCAATATTTAGAATGAAAATATGAAAGCCACATTCGGTCATTTTCACCTCATAAATTGTTTGGTTTGGTTTTGCTCTTGAAATTTTCATAACAGAACGTTCATTTCCGATTTGCATTTCGAAATAAAAAGGTAGCGTTGTTTTCCAACGGTAGCTTCTTTTATATTATTATTATTATTATTATTATTTTTTTTTGCTCTATCACAGTCCTCCAATTCGACTGGGTGGTATTTATAGTGTGGGGCTCCGGGTTGCATCCTGCCTCCTTAGGAGTCCATCACTTTTTCTTACTATGTGCCGTTTCTAGGATCACACTCTTCTGCATGAGTCCTGGAGCTACTTCAGCCTCTAGGTTTTCTAGATTCCTTTTCAGGGATCTTGGGATCGTGCCTAGTGCTCCTATGATTATGGGTACGATTTCCACTGGCATATCCCATATCCTTCTTATTTCTATTTCAGATCTTGATACTTATCCATTTTTTTCCCTCTCTTTCTCTTCAACTCTGGTGTCAAATGGTATTGCGACATCAATGAGTGATACTTTCTTCTTGACTTTGTCAATCAACGTCACGTCTGGTCTGTTTGCACGTATTACCCTATCCGTTCTGATACCATAGTTCCCAGAGGATCTTTGCCTGATCGTTTTTCTATCACTCTCTCAGGTTGGTTGCTCGTACCACTTATTACTGCAAGGTAGCTGATGTTTCTTGCACAGGCTCCAGTGGAGGGCTTTTGCCACTGAATCATGCTTCTTTTTGTACTGGTTCTGTGCAAATGCCGACATTCGCTTGCTATGTGGTTTATGGTTTCATTTTTCATATTGCACTTCCTGCATATGGGAGATGTTATTTCCGTCTATCGTTCTTTGAACATATCTGGTTCTTAGGGCCTGATCTTGTGCCGCTGTTATCATTCCTTCAGTTTCCTTCTTTACCTCTCCCCTCTGTAGCCATTGCCATGTGTCATCGCTGGCTAGTTCTTTAGTCTGTCTTATGTATTGTCCGTGCATTGGTTTGTTGTGCCAGTCCTCTGTTCTGTCTGTCATTCCTCCTGTCTCTGATATTTCTGGGTCTTCGTCTACTTTTATTAGTCCTTCTTCCCATGCCACTCTTTAGCCACTCGTCTTCACTGGTTTTCAGATATTGCCCCAGTGCTCTGTTTTCGATGTTTATGCAGTCCTCTATACTTAGTAGTCCTCTCCCTCCTCCTTTCTTTGTGTTATGTATAGTCTGTCCGTATTTGCTCTTGGGTGTAGTGCTTTGTGTATTGTCATATGTTTCCATGGTTTTTCTGATCTATGCTGCGGAGTCTGCCTTCGTCCATTCCAACTATTCCTGTGCTGTATCTGATTACTGGCACTGCCCATGTGTTATGGCTTTATCATATTTTCCGGCGTTGAGTTTTGACTTGAGTATCGCCTTGAGTCTCTGCATATATTCTTTCCTGATCGTGTCCTTCATCTCTTGGTGTTTTTATATCCCCTCCTTATTATTATTATTATTATTATTATTATTATTATTATTATTATTATTATTATTATGCAATGGAATACATTATTGCATTTTGCTTTCCGTGAAATGTGTATATATACATATATATATATATATATATATATATATATATATATATATATATATATATATATATATGTATATATATAGATATATATATATATATATATATATATATATATATATATATATATATATATATATATATATATATATGATATATATATATACATATATATATATATATGTATATATATAATATATATATATATATATATATATATATATATATATATATATATATATATATGTAGAGAGGAGAGAGAGAGAGAGAGAGAGAGAGAGAGAGAGAGAGAGAGAGGACTGAAAATGAATGTAGGGTTTATTCTCTGAAAGTGATGATAACCTCCATGCGCCTATGGAATGAATAAAAAGCATAATGGAAATTCCAATAAAAAGCGAAACACAGCAAAGAAGCAAGTGATATGAGGATGGTAATGATGCTTAGCATTAATAGCAAATGTGACGTGAATGAAATAGTCTGGGCATTGAAAAGATACGGACGGACCCACCCTTTTTAAAGCTCGGAGCCAAAAACTTTTGACAAAGGGGATAGAAGGATAGAGACATGAAAAAGTACCTTTAAACGTTTATGCTATTACTATGGCCGCTCCCTAACTCCGGATCGCAGCCATGGCTTCCTTTCGTAATGAGTGCATCAGTGGATTTAAATTAATTTGAAAAACGGGCTTAATGGACAGTGAGTAGAACGAAGCGATTTTCAGTGAAAGGACGAACAGAACTGGGGAGAATGACAGAGAATGATGGGGAGTTAGGGGGAATGATGGGGAGTTAGGGGGAATGATGGGATGGTTTAGTAAATGGGAACGTATGGAGTGAACGTGATATAGGTAGCGGAATGGGGAGTATTTGGTGAATAGCAATAAACAGAATGGACGTGATATAGACAAGGGAGTGAAGTAATATTCGTTGAATAGTAATGTAGAGAATAAACGAAGACGGATAAAGAACGAAGGAGTATTTAGTAATGTATGGAATGAATGCAATAGTAAGAATGGCAATAAAAGTTAAGTATATCTTAGCTTAACCAGACCACTGAGCTGATTAACAGCTCTCCTAGGGCTGGTTCCAAGGATTAGATATTTTTACTTTGCTAGGAAGTAATTGGTTACCTAGCAACGGGACCTTCAGGTTAGTGTGGGATCCGAGCCACAATGAATCGATAAATTAATTTTTAATCACCAAAAACAAATTCCTCCGATCCTAAGTTGGCAGAGCGAGGAATCGAACTCTGGACTACCGATCGGTAGGCGAGCACGTAAAACACTCGTCCAATGAGGAAGCTAAGAAGGGATGGTGGAGATGGTAGAATCAGTAGGGAATAGAGAAGAATGAGAAGTGTAGTGGAAATGAGGAAGAGTGAGAGGAAATGAGAGAGATGAAGGAGTTGTAAAACTTAACGAAAATGATAAAAAAATAGAAATGATCAGATCTATAATGAATGAGTTAGAATGGAGTAATGTAACAGAATCGTTAAGAGGAACAGAAGTGAGGAAAGAAATTGAAATAAGTAAAATAGTACCTTAGTGTAAAGAATAAATGAATAATATAAGTAGGGACTTTGGAGTTTAACTGAACACAATTGGGAGGAGGAAAAATGCTAAGAAGGAGGTTGGAGAGTGAAATGCAAGGAAGCAGGGATAATAAATACAGTGTCAGAATAAAATGAAAATCAACCACGCGCGTGTAATGCAAGCAGCGTGAATTGCGCTTGTCAAAACACTTAAAATATTTAAGATTCTCAATAAACTTTGTTTTTACAGATTAGTAATTATTATTATCATTCAGAAGACGAAACATATTCATATGGAACAAGCCCACAGGCCAATGACTTGAAATTAAAGCTTGTGAAGAAAGAAGTAAGAGAAGATAATGAGCAATACAGAAAACAGAGATCAGTTATTAGAAAAGGAAAGATAGATTAACAAATAAGTGAATAGAAAAAAATATCAGTAGATTATAATATATATGGAGAACTTTATAACGATGCTAATGCAAAGCCATTTAAAAGTAGCTTTTCAAAATCTTCTTTGATAAAAAAAAATCGTTTGAACATAGACGGTTTTATGTCTCTTTGAACTCAGATCGCCATTTGCATTAAACTGCATCAGTTTAGGAAAAACGAAAAACAAAAATTTAAATAAATTGTTTTTCAGAGTCATCTGGTATAATTCGTTGCAGCAAATGAATTGCTACAGTTGAAGTCGCCGTAGTTTAAACTCAGTATTTTTTTCTTCTAAAGAGAAACAACATTGACAAACAAAACAACAGTAGAGCAATTAGCATGCGGGAGAGCAAAACAGTGCGCCCTTAAAAAAGTCAAGGACTCCTCGTTGACTTTGTTGTTGTGACGAAATTCTGTGACGTTCAATAAAATCATCTTTTTTTTTTTATCCATAATTCAGTGCATGTAAAGCTCTCATCCTTATACCGAGTCACACATTGAATTTGCTCAGTGATACAGCATACAATTTCAGAAATATTCAAGAATGAAATGGCACCTGATATTTTAGGGGAGAAATTGTTTCATGTAGCGTTTACGTATTGCTACATTTCTCGTGGTCAGGTGGATGACGTGACCTCGTTCTGATACTCCGTATGCGTGTTCGAATCCTGCTACGGGCGTCAGAATTGCTTCAAATTCTTGCATTTGAATCTTGGGCTGTATGGGGAGACAAGCCAGTCCGAAGATAGAGTCGTTGTGGTTATTACAACTGCATACACATCTAGTAAAACGTGACCAGATTCTATATACATATTCATAATTGTGTATTGTCTAATGTCAGCAAATAATTCCTGTTCGTTTGTGGGGTTATGTAAATAGATAATTGTGGAAGATGCTCTTTATAAATATCAAAATATATATAATCACATGCAGTATATGTTTAAGTTTATTACGTTAATTAAAACGATACATTACATCCAGATATTTTCACTATAAAGGAAATAGTTTTTTTTTTTTTTTTTGTATCGAAGGAAGTTATATTCTATGAAGGGATACTTATATTCATAATTGATGGAAAAAGTACCCACAAGATTACTGAGTATAAATTGTTTATTTGTAAGTATTTACTTAGTGTTTTTCTTAAAACTCGAGTACTTTCACGCCCTAACTGGGGCCCTTTCTCAGAAGACTACCGAACCTTGACCCAGTCTGACCACCTTCACATCACTTGAAAAAGGGTGACAACTACGGCCTAAAAGTACCCGATTTTTAAGTAAAATACTCTGTAAATACTGACAAGTAATCTGGTGGGTTTCTTTTTCTTTTTATGTGCAGAAGACAATTGAAAGAAGTTTTTATTTGGTTCATCATAATTTATTATCATTCATTAACTAACTGTGTTTGGTAGGATATTTTTTACCATGATTTTTGTTATTAAGAAACTGGATAATATAGAACTTTGGAATGCGAAAGACAATAATGTCAGAAAAATACAGTTGAGAAGAATGCAAGGATAAACATTATTATTATTATTATTATTATTATATTATTATTATTATTATTATTATTATTATTATTATTATTATTATTATTGTATGTTGGAAACAGACTTTCAAACATGTATTAAAAAATAATGGTAGAATTCACAGAATTGATTTTATAAAGGAGAGTTGAAAGAATGTTATATAAAACCAATTCTGTAAATTCTGCCATTATTTTTAATAAATTATTATTATTATATTATTATTATTATTATTATTATTATTATTATTATTATTATTATTATTATTATTATTATTATTATTATATTTTTTTTTGTTTTTTTTTTTTATTTATTTATTTATTTTTTTTTTTTTGCTCTATCACAGTCCTCCAATTCGACTGGGTGGTATTTATAGTGTGGGGGTTCCGGGTTGCATCCTGCCTCCTTAGGAGTCCATCACTTTTCTTACTATGTGTGCCGTTTCTAGGATCACACTCTTCTGCATGAGTCCTGGAGCTACTTCAGCCTCTAGTTTTTCTAGGTTCCTTTTCAGGGATCTTGGGATCGTGCCTAGTGCTCCTATGATTATGGGTACGATTTCCACTGGCATATCCCATATCCTTCTTATTTCTATTTTCAGATCTTGATACTTATCCATTTTTTCCCTCTCTTTCTCTTCAACTCCGGTGTCCCATGGTATTGCGACATCAATGAGTGATAGTTTCTTCTTGACTTTGTCAATGAACGTTACGTCTGGTCTGTTTGCACGTATCACCCTATCTGTTCTGATACCATAGTCCCCAGAGGATCTTTGCTGATCATTTTCTATCACTCCCTCAGGTTGGTGCTCGTACCACTTATTACTGCAATGGTAGCTGATGTTTCTTGCACAGGCTCCAGTGGAGGGCTTTGCCACTGAATCATGCCTCTTTTTGTACTGTTTCTGTGCAAGTGCCGGGCATCGCTTGCTATGTGGGTTTATGGTTTCATTTTTCGCATTGCACTTCCTACATATGAGAGAGATGTTATTTCCGTCTATCGTTCTTTGAACATATCTGGTTCTTAGGGCCTGATCTTGTGCCGCTATTATCATTCCTTCAGTTTCCTTCTTTAGCTCTCCCCTCTGTAGCCATTGCAAAGGGCTAGTTCTTTAGTCTGTCTCATGTATTGTCCGTGCATTGGTTTGTTGTGCCAGTCCTCTGTTCTGTCTGTCATTCTCCTGTCTCTGTATATTTCTGGGTCTTCGTCTACTCTTATTAGTCCTTCTTCCCATGCACTCTTTAGCCACTCGTCTTCACTGGTTTCAGATATTGCCCCAGTGCTCTGTTCTCGATGTTGACGCAGTCCTCTATACTTAGTAGTCTCTCCTTCCTTCCTTTCGTGTTATGTATAGTCTGTCCGTATTTGCTCTTGGGTGTAGTGCTTTGTGTATGTCATATGTTTCCTGGTTTTCTGATCTATGCTGCGGAGTTCTGCCTTCGTCCATTCCACTATTCCTGCGCTATATCTGATTACTGGCACTGCCCATGTGTTTATGGCTTTTATCATATTTCCGGCGTTGAGTTTTGACTTGAATATCGCCTTGAGTCTCTGCATATATTCTTTCCTGATCGTGTCCTTCATCTCTTGGTGTTTTATATCCCCCTCCTTCCATTATTCCCAGGTATTTGTATCCTGTCTCATCGATGTGTTTGATGTTGCTCCCATCTGGTAGCTTTTATCCCTTTAGTTCTCGTTACTTTGCCTTTTTGTATGTTCACTAAGGCGCATTTTTCTATTCCAAACTCCATCCTGATGTCCCCAGATACAATCCTTACAGTCTGGATTAGGGTATCTATTTCCTTGATGCTCTTACCATACAGCTTGATGTCGTCCATGAACATCAGATGGTTGATTCTGTTGCCTCTTTTCTTGAGTTGGTACCCGGCATCCATCTTCTGTAGTACTTTTGTCATGGGAATCATGGCTACTGATATTAACCTCTGCTAGTCTTATTCCAGAGCTTGTAAGTATTGTATTCCAGTTGCGCATTGTATTTTTGAGGAAGCTGATGGTGTTTTCCTCTGCCCCATATATTTTCAGGCATTCTATTAGCCATGTGTGGTATCATGTCGAAGGCTTTCTTATAGTCTATCCATGCCATGCTTAGG
>NC_087220.1:34966262-34973762 GCF_015104395.2 Macrobrachium nipponense | reverse complement strand
CAGTGGTACATGAGTCTCCTACTCCAAACAAGGTGTTGATGTTGTGAGCATGTGTCTGTAGGAGCGTGCGCTTGTCGCTGGAATGAAACAGTTATGAAGTACAATGCGAAACCTTTGACTTCATTTCGAAAAGAGATTTCTATTAAACATAAAACAGATATAATCAATTTGAAGTGTGCTCACTACTTATAAAATCGATTGAGGTATGAGTAAGGTTTTCGCAGAAGATTAGTATAATATCGTCTTCACGTCAAATATTTTAATTTTCATTGCTTTAATAAAACTGAAGAAATAGATGAAGGGCAGTGGATCTCTATCCAACGGGAAAACTATTTACTTTAAGAAATGTTAATTCGAAGACAATATCAGACGTCCAGAAGAAGAAACGAGAAAGATAATGAATCCATTTTTACTTCATTTTCTCCAGTTTTTTTTTTTTCTGAATTCCGGGAACAGATCAGCTGGCCTGGAACTAACTGTTCGAAGAAATGAAAAAAATAAACGAGCTTGAAGAAGTTACTGATAGTCACAAAGGGAAAAAATACGGAGTATCAGATTATCAACGGATCACGTGGCAGTCATTTTTTCCTCCTAATAGAAAGGATAACGATGTCTCAATAATTGCAATTTGAAGAATCTTGTCATCATTTTTTTTTTTTACAAAGGATTGCAGTTAACGTATGAAGGACACAGTGTACGGAGAAATAAGAAAATCTTGTTAGTATCCCTATTAATAAATGAGGAAGAATTCTCTCTCTCTCTCTCTCTCTCTCTCTCTCTCTCTCTCTCTCTCTCTCTCTAAGGAAAGGGACATAATCCATATTATATCTAGTTTGTAGTTTTTGACCAAGAAATTAATTGGTTACCTAATGAGAGAGAGGCAATGAATACTTCAACACAGACAGACTTAAGTGATCTATACTCCATAGTAAATAGAACAAAAAACTATCTTGACGAGGCAATCCTCATCCCAATCTGATACCTTATCTCTCTCTCTCTCTCTCTCTCTCTCTCTCTCTCTCTCTCTCTCAGCTCAATCCACACCAACGGCCTATTTGATCTCAGCCTGAACCGCAAATCCGTCTGCCATTCTCATGGATGCTGGAAATGTTACCTTAATCCGCCCCGACCTACAACACATGAAGTTCAGAGGTTATTATTTTCTTTCCTCTTTCAACTACAAATGTACGGTGAGGAAAATTATAATAAAAGACATAAGAAAGCAGACGGAAACACTGTAGACTGAAAGAGAGAAAAGATAAAGTAAAACAAGGTTAAAAAAAAAAAGGGGGTGACTGTAAGAAACGTAGTAGGTCTAATGACATTGAAGATCACGAGATAGATAATGAGAGAAGCAGTGTATCTCCTGGGCAAGTCATATTCTGATAGAAAGGCAAGAAAGGTTTTCATCATTGGATAAATGCTATTTGTGAAGGAATGATTGAAAAATACGTTGCTTAATGTTGTTGCTGAATTATTACTAAAAATACTGAGAAATGCTATTTCTGTGAAAGAATGCTGGACAAAAATATGTTGAGAAAGTGTGTATCAGGTATGATTGAGAACATTAATTTTTTTATAAATACATTTGAATAAATGGTTGAAAATTAAAAAAAAAATGAGAAAATTGTTTTATTAAAGGATATTTGAAAAACTAAAGAATGTTGGTAAAATTAAGAAATTTTTGGGAAGAAAACAGTAGAAATAAATTACATTTTAATAGGACTAATTTAGAAAATGAAAAAGGCTGAGGTGTTATATGATCTAGAATTATTCAGTAAGACGAAAATTTAGAGAATCTTATTTTGTAAAAAATTATTTAAAAGGAGGATTGTTGAGTATTTACTCACACCATGAGTAAACGCAGCAAACAAACGCCAGAGGTGAGTAACGAGGAATGGACTTTAAGTAAGAATGGGTAAGGGAGAAAAGTTAAAATGAAGGACAGGAAATGGAAATAGGCTAGGGAAGTGGACGGAATAGAATGTTTTCTTGGATAAAAAGAAATAGAGAAACCTGCGTTTGCCTTCACAGGGAAACGAATGTGAGAAAAAGTTTCATCTGTTTTTTTTTATTTCTTTTTGACGACGACTGGAGGGAACATTTTACTACATATATCACCTACCTTTAGGCAAGAGGCTACGTTGGCATAAGCTATCGTAGTCTCAACCTACCTAGCCTCATGTAGGTTAGGGTGAGAAAACCGAAGATACAAAGTAAAAATTTCAAAAGCCTGAAGGAATGAAGATAGCAAGAATCAAGGTATAGGATTCAAGAGCTTATCAGTAGATAAACGCTGGATATGCAACCAAATGGGTACGAAGAAATCGCTTAATTGGACAGATTCACTAAGAGAAAAGGATAAAAGAAGTTATTTTGTAGAGGAACAAAGGGAGACTCTTAGGATGAAGGAATAGGGAAAGGGAATGAGGAATTGACAACAATAAAGGAAAATTCTCGGCCATGAGTTCTATTGTGATTAGAAAGAATAGAAGAAAAGGAAAAGTATTTGGCAATATGAAGGGAAAAAATGTCATATTGAGTTAGAAGTAGATAAGTACAGATCTAACTGTAAAAGCAATAATGGAGAGTAGGGTTCCGTGTGCAAAGCTAGGTTATCTGTTAACCAAAAGATTTGAGTTAACTAAAGATCATGGCAGAAAAATGTAATACATGATACGAGTGAGTTTTTGGCGAGTGATTTTTTTTTTAAGTATTACTAGTAAATGTAATATGCCAAATGTACAATGAGTATAATATTGCAACTTCAGTAATATGATATTACTTCACGAAGGAACTTATAACTAAAACATTCTGTGTAAATAAAATTGAGGGAATGTGATATTTCTTTTTTAATAATAGAATTTCATTTCTGAATGTAAAGATAAATCAAATAAATATGGCAAAAAGTAAAGGACAGAACATTTGTTAAAATTAGATAGCACCATATGTTGAATAAAAAAAGAAAGAAACTGGCATTAGAAGTGTAATAGTATGATATTTATTAGAAAAATAGTGCCATGACACAGGCTAGGGAGAAAAAATACAATAAAAAATATGATGTAAAAGGAACCAGTAAGAATTACCAGACAGAAGAACATTAGGTCTGGGAGAACTTTTTGGATGGGTCATTAAGAAGCGAGAAGGCTTGGCAATTAAAGAGAGAGAGAGAGAGAGAGAGAGAGAGAGAGAGAGAGAGAGAGAGAGAGAGAGAGAGAGAGAGAGAGAGAGAGAGAGAGAGAAGAGAATCTCCTGTTTTAGGAATATCTTTTCGAGATTTTAGTTTGTTGACTTGAGGATTTCCTCGTACTTTAATGATGATAAGCATTTTGACAGAACACTGATCACTGATGTGAGTTTTGCTTCTCTCTCTCTCTCTCTCTCTCTCTCTCTCTCTCTCTCTCTCTATCAAGTTATGACCCATATCAGTTCACTAACAACAGTGCACATTGTAATTTAATATATTGTTTCATACATCCTTTTTCATTCATATTTACAGTTCTCATTTCATCTTTGCAATATGCTCTTTTTCCAAGCATATTCTTCCAAGAACATCCTCTGTAACCTAATCCGAAAATTAGCAACTCTTATTCACACAAGTAGTGAGGCCCTCATCCTCTTAAGAGACCTTTTAAGACCAAGCAGGCTACTTATGCTCACATCTACCCTACAAAAATCAGAAATTCCTATCCATACGCAACAGACCACCAGTAGTTCCTGTTCTCCCTATTCTGCAGAAATCAATATTTCCAGTTTTCACTAGTCTACAAAAACCAGTAATTCATATTTTACTCACTTACCAGAAATCAGTAATTCTTATTTTCCCTGATCAACAAAAATCAGTAATTCTTAATTCCCCTATTCTACAGAAATCAATGATTCCTATTTTCCCAACTCTACAGAAATCAGCAATTCCTATTTTCCCTACTCTGCAGACATCAGCAAGCCTTACTTTCCCTTCTAAACCGATATTAGTCATTCCCCTTTTACCTACTCAACAGAAGTCAGTGATTCCGGCTTTCCTTAGTCAACAAAGAAGTCAGCCATTCTTACTCTCCCTACTCAACAGAAATCATTCATTCCTAATGTCCCTACTCAACATAAATAAGTAATTCCTAATTTCCATATTCTACAGAAATCAATTATTCCTAGTTTCCCTGCTGAAGAGAAATCAGTCATTTCTGGTCTCCTTACTCAACAGAAGTCAGTAATTCCCCCTTTCCTGCTCACCAGAAATCAGTTGTTCCTGCTTTCCCTACTCAGCAGAAGTCAGTCATCGTACTTTCTCTTCTCATCAGAAGTCAGTCATTCTACTTTCCCTATTCAACAAAAAGAATTACTTCCTACTTTCCCTACTCAACAAAAGTTAAGGTATTCTTTCTCCATATCCAAGAGAAATTTGTTACTCGTACTTTCCATACTCAGCAGAAATCAGTGTTTCATGCCTTCCCTACTCATAAGAAATCATTCATTCCTACTTTCCCTGTTCAACAGAAATCAGTCATTCCTACTTTCCCTACTTAACAGAAATCTGTTATTCTTAATTTAATTACTTAACAGGTCTCACTCAATCCTACTTTCACTACTCAGCATAATTCAGCCCTTCCTACTGACCCAGTTATTTCCTACTCAAGAAAAATCAGCAATTCTTGCTTTTCCTACTCAACAAAAATCAGTCATTCCTACTCTCCCTACTTGATAGAAATTAGTCATTCTTAGTTTTCCGTTACAACAGAAATCAGTCATTCCTGGTTTACCTACTCAACAGATATTGACATTACTTTTCCTCAAAATCTATTGTTTTGGGATTCCCAACATTCTTTTGCTTTTGCAGAAGTTTTACAATTTTCCATTTTTCTTTTTGCTGGGACTTTCCTTTCTACGTTTCCATCATATCCTTTCCACTTTGAATGCAATATTTTCTTACCATTCTTTTGGCTCTGGCGCATCTCCAGCCAATATCAATTTTCATGCTTTCTTCAAGAACTTTCCTCTTTACTCATTCTTGCTCGAATTCTTTTACGTAGCACATCACCATTGATTGTTATTTGTACCTGTTTTCATTCTTGGAATCAGCCCCGTCTTTATTTCTTTTTTAAATTATTCTTTCACATACTGCATTTCTCAACCTTAGTCCTCTTCATTCATTTTTCAACAAATTCCATTCGACACTATCTTTACTCTCATTATCTTATTCTTTTACTAATAACAATTTTCCGAGTTTTATATTTATAAATGCACATTTTTCAACTCTATGTTTATTCTTTTTTTATTTATTTATTATTGTTTTTTTCCTTTACAAATGAGGTTTCTTAGCATTTTCACATTTCCTTCTTTTATAAATACGATGTCTTACTATTTTTCCTTTTCATTATTTTCCTATTGAATATTTGTTCTCTTTTTTTGCAAATAATTTTTCTTAGTATTTTCCCTTTTCATTCTTTTACAAATACGGTTTTCTAAATAGTTTAACTTTTCATTTCTGTTCCTTCTTTTTCAAGAAAAATTTCTTGACAATTATCTGCTTCAAACTTTCACAAATAACTTTACTCATCAATTTCTAGATTTATTTCTTAAATTAATGTTTGCCACCTTTCTCCTTGCAGTTCTTCCATGAAAAAATTTTCTCAACACTTTTATTTCTGTATTCTTGCATGGAAAAACAAACTTTTTCTTTTAATTGTTTTATGAACATATGTCACTATCTTTCCTGCTCATTATTTCACAATTAAAATTTCAACATTAGTCTTTATTGTTTCTCAAGCGACATTATTTAGCCATTTCCCTGTTCATCTCAACTTTTTTATTTTTTTTCACAAATAGCATTTCTCATGATTTTCTAAATATCTATCAGTATTATAGAATTTCTATTGATTTGGTCACAGATAAAATATATAAAAATGTTACCCTTTCATTGAGTCATCCACATTCAGCACATCTATGTTATTCGTCGTTTTATAATTTTAGTAACTATTCCACGAAACTTATACCTCACACCTCCCCATACATAATCTTTCCCCGTCCTTTCCTTAATGGCTGTCTCCCATTAGTCTTTAACCTAAACTCTTCTCTTTCAATAATCACCGTCAAACCACTAACAGGGAGGTCTGATTTCAATCTTTTTTCCCGTTAACTATATTACGCTCATCTGTCACTTCATCCTCAGGAGAATTTAGTGCTAAAGGCTTTATTGTTCAGGTAGCGAGAAAATACTTGCCGGTAGAGTATGGGTCATGACTAATTTTGAAGTCTTTTTTGTGCTTCAGCATTTTATGTATATATATATATATATCATATATATATATATATATATATATATATATATATATATATATATATATATGTATATTATATATATATATATATATAATATATATATATATATATGTGTGTGTGTGTGTGTGTGTGTGTGTGTGTGTGTGTGTGTTTGTGTGTGTGCAACAATAAGACTGTGAAACCAGAGATTTCACGAAATCCCTGAAACTTTCAGGGAATTCGTTAAATCACCAATTCACTTAAGGACTTTTCCTTCTCCGATGGGATAGTGCTAAACACGGTGAAACTCATTTGACCTCCGAAGGTCTAGTACTAAACACGACGAAACAGCGTAGAACTGTAGATGAATCAATGTTTCGGGGATCAAATGTTCCGAAGTGAATTGATTTCACGATTTCCCTGAAAATTTCTAAGAATTCGCGAAATCCCTGGTTTCACAGTCTTAGTGTGATACACACACACATTTATACATAAATGCATACATATTATTCTCATGATATTGTTTAGAATCTCATTATTGTAAATACCTTCCAAATACTCCCAGATCAGACACGGTTGTCATTTTTAAATTAACGTCAGAGATTTTCTATAACTGAATCATTTGTCATCATCATTGTCAACCCTCACAGTGCCAAAATGATTCTGTCTTCTTTTGAAAGGTCATCCGTGATGTATACATTCCTCATTACTTATTGCATTACAAATCTGATTGTTTGACAGTTGTTATAAGTTACATCATAATATGTCCTTCTGGAATTCATTTCATTATTATTCTTTTTGTATCCACGTAATTTTCGTAGCATTTTACTTTTTCTTCTTATTTTTTCCTTCTCTTTTCATTCTATATTTTTAATTCTTAAAAATAACTGGTTCCATACATATTTTGTTTTCATTCCTAATTTCCATAACATGATTTTTTTTTTTTAAATGTTAAAGCTCCTTCGGGTATTTTGTTTCTTCTCGTTACTCAAGTTCATCATTATGTTCTTATCTTCCTTATTATCACTCTTCACTATATATTTTGTTTATTGAACCACCTCTCTCTTACCATTAGTTTCATCCTTTATGATTATCCCATCTTTCCTCTCATTGAGTGTCAGTTTCCCAGTTACATTCTTTCCATCTATTGTCTTCTTACTTTTCATAATTCTAACTTGACACTTTCATTCTTCCATATTCACTTGTCTATCCTATCCTGTCTCTATCACCCCTTCACATTCTTTG
>NC_087220.1:34936262-34956262 GCF_015104395.2 Macrobrachium nipponense | reverse complement strand
AAATAAATGGCCCCAGGGAAAGCAGCAACATGATATATAAAATTCCATGTATAGATTGCCCTTCCTTTTATATATATGCCAATCTAGAAAGGAATTAGAAGTAATAATTAAACAACATAAATTTTCTGTCAAAACTGGGTAAATGTCGAATGCAATATTCATTCATTCAAGTGAAAATGACCGCCGGAAAAATTTGATCAGGAGTTCAGTAATTGCTAGATCAAAAGATGTGTTGTCACAAAATCTTTTAGAATCTGCCATTATACAACTTACCTCCAATTGTAATTTTAAAGTCAGTCGTGGCCTGTCTTATCTGGCCCCTTGTATATGTTTAATATTTTTTGTGTGAATAAGTTTACCTTGCGAAAAAGGTTTTTATTGTTCACCAAAAATTTGGATGTTGTCAGTTGCCACACTGTATAATACTTTAATTGTCTTGTCCCTGTTTCTGAGTAGTTGGACTTGATTTTCTTGTAAACCTCTAAAATTTTACCCCTTTTTTAGGAGAAGGTTACCAATTCTCCAGTTGTGTTGGATTCTAGGCATTTATTTCAGTCATAATCCCTTCTGTCATTTATACGACCCTAACTTTTACACTTATTTTCTTATATATGTCAGTCTGCTAAGAAAAGGATGTTGTGTCAAAAGATCTCGCAGTAGGCCACTGTTTCACTTTCCCTCGTGGCTTTTACATACATACATATATATATATATATATATATATATATATATATATATTATATATATATATATATATATATATATATATATATATATATCTATATATATATATATATATATATATTGATTGGCTGATTGAAACTCATCCTACAGAGACAATGACTTCCGGCCGTTTGTAGAACGAGGTCTTCTGTTCTTCTAAATGAAGATGCTTTACGGAAATATTGTCTTGGTTCCCTTAACTGTAGACTCTGTCCATGAGCTAGCTTTATTTTCCCATTGCTGTGTACATTGCAATGTAATGCGGTATTTTCTTATTTTGAGATTTATTTTACTATAATTTCTAATATTACTATTTTTTTCTTTTCGATCTACTCTGTTTTGAATATGGACATTTCTATTTTTGGCTCTTGCTTTATTTGTTTATTAATTATAAATCTTTTCATTTGTTTATTTTGTATCATTGCTTCCGTATTTTGAATAATAATAATAATAATAATAATAATAATAATAATAATAATAATAATAATAATAATAAAATAATAATAATAATACTAATAATAATAATAATAATAATAGGAATGACTGAAGTGGTGAACAAAATTCACAATTATATGAGATGTACAATATGTATTGGAAAATATATGTACAATTTTATTCATGTAATATTTACACTTACACCAGTGTGGAGTTTTTCACCAATATCAATAATAATGATAAACGCATCCCAAAGTGTCCCAAGTGGTTTCTCATCTTTATAATTAAATGATAGTAGTAATAATAATATCAGTCTTCGAATCTCCTTAAAATTGCCGTTAAAAATCTACCATTTGTTAGGAACAACCTCTGCGACAATAGTTATATTATTCATATTAATATATTTCTTAGATGGTAGTCCTTGTGCAATAATAAAAATAATGTAATTATAGATTTACATATATAAATAATGTACTATTATTATATATATAGTTAATTATAATACATAATTATATTACATTATATATTATTATATACATATATAAATATGTATATATTTATATATATATATATATATATATATATATATATATATATATATACATATATATATATATATTTATATATATATAATATTATATATAATATATCTATATATATTGTGACAAAGTCCCATGCATCTAGTTACTATACTTACCATTTGTACTTGTAAGAGCAAGAGACTCTTTTAATCCTGGGTCAGGGACACCATTTACACTTGGTGCACGGTTTGGTCAAGTACCTGGTTACTAGTTACCTCACAACAGCCAGACACCCGAACCTTCATTACAAATACCAAACGACTGAATACTCAGTGATCCCTTATAGAACTTAATAATCAAATAAAAATCAGACTAAGTTTAAAAAAACAGGTGTGAGGTAATCTTAATTAAAGGGCATCACTCCTCCAACAATTTTAAATGTAAGTGTTTGCCTGGTTCTATTTCACTAGTGGAAGACAGTACAATTTCCACTCTACATTTCTGCTGAAACAAAAATAAAATACATACTATACTAGTAGTAAATGAAACTCAAAAATCTTAAATAAAAAAAAAATAATCTCTAAATTCAAAAATTATATGTAAAATAAGCAATAATTTAATTTGAAAAGAAATCTAATTAAATGCAAATTAATTCACAAGTGTTAGATTAAAACAATTATACAATAAGAAATATTTAAATTAATTAAATAAAATGATAATATAAAAAACAGAATAATATGGAGGAGCACTAAAAGCAATGGCAGTACAAACATTAAACACACAAAATGGACATGATAAAAGAACAAAATAAAAGAAAAATGCATAAAGAGTGATAATTTTATCCAAACACTGTAAACCAAAATCTAAAAGTGCACTTCAGAATATTTGTAAAAATACCATGCCACAAACTAGTTGCAAATTTTCATTGATAAAGAAAGGCCTGTTACCATCTTCAACACTTTTGTTGGCGCCACACAAAAATAATAACACTGGCTGTTCAGATTTCAAAAATAACAAATATGTTGCTAAGAAATTAAACCTAGTGAGTAACCAATCTCTAATTATGAGTTACGTTATGGTAGAAAATCGATGTTCCGTGAGTGCGAGAGAGAGCCATTGGCCTCCCGAATGGACGAAGCTAAATCTCAAAGTGAAATGAAAGCCTTCTCTATCTCCATATGCGTATGGGCATATGGGTGCGGTTGAGCATACAAATTCGAGACCAAAACACAATACGTCATCTCAGTGACGTCATGGAATTTTCCAATCCACAATCAACTACTTACGAGTCGATAAGTCCTCTTTCGACAAATCGAAAGATAAAAAGAGTTACTTTATCGAGATAGTAACCATTTTCATAGCAAAAGTTACTTTTACTATAAAAAATGAAATGATATCGTTGTATGGAAAGTTCTAGAACAATCTGATGCAATAAGAGGTACTCTTACGTGATTGCGTACAGGGATGAATATACCAACAGTGTTCTAGACACTCTCGACCAAATGATAAAAAAAAACAAAAATAAATAAATAACCTAGCTCAGTTATTTGGAAGTAATGAACGACGGGTTGTTCTTGCTGGCAGAGCTAACTTTATGTTTCCTTGCATAACATATGCCTCAATACCAATTATACATTACTTGAACATATTATCTTTAAATATGGGAATCTGAACATAAAAATACACATTTTACATCATTATACACAGTTTCTGAAGGGAATTAATTATATTACCAAAACCATAATTGCATTATGAAACTCACATCATGAATAAAAAAAAAAAAAAAAAAAAAATATATATATATATATATATATATATATATATATATATATATATATATATATATATATATATATATATATATATATATATATATATATATATATATACGTTTCATAATACAATTATGGTTTATGTAATACAATAAATTCCCTTCAGAAACTGTGCATAATGATGTAAAATGCGTATTTTTATGTTCAGATTCCCATATTTAAAGTAATATGTTCAAGTACTGTATAATTCGTATTGAGGCATATGTAAGGCAAACAAACAAAGAGAGAGGAAATTAGCTCTATATGCAAGAATATATATATATATATATATTATATATATATATATATATATATATATATAATATATATATATATATATAGGATGAAGGAACAAATGCTTTAGGATTTCCTTAAATCTACAGTAGAAAGGTGAGGTGAACTAAGGAAGTTCACACTAAATATAATAGAAGTTCATTAACTTAGTTATACAAAAAAAGAAAGGGGGGGGCAGTTATCTTTTGTTAATCTGGGCGGCATGATCTTAAGCAAAAGAAACAAGGAAAGAGGATCAAGGTATAATCCAGGATGGAGATTTAAATTCCTTGTTGAAGTGGCTTCAATAAAAATGGACTCCAACAGATTCCTTTTACAGTGATTTTTTATCCTTTAGATTATTGAGGAATTATCCCAGTTAATAGCATGGCCTGTCTTGAGCCAATGATCCCCAATGCAATTATTTGTTAAGCCTCTTGATATGGCATATGATGTTGAGACAATCTGTCCTTCAGTTCTTTTGATGTTTGACCTATATAAATCTTATTACATTCTTTAGATGGATACTGTTTGAATTTGGCAGGCTATTCTTGATTAGTTTATTTCTTACAATATTATTATATTTCAATACTAAGTTAATGTCAATAGTTTTTAAAATGGATGCAACAGGAATGAAATTAGGATGGAATAGTAATATTTCTTTTTTGGTTTATTTGTGCAAGTCCCAAAATAAATGGAGAGTAACATAACGAATCTCCTATTTTATTTTATCAATAATTTCAAACTCGAGGAGCTCTGAGATACATTCTGAAAATTTTGACACCTTAATTTGTTTAGCATGGTTAGAGTAAAAATAGATATATGGTAGATTAGTCGTCGGTTTCCTATATACTTTAAAAGAAAAATTGCCGTTATTTCTAATAACTAAGAAATCCAAGAATGGTATACAATTATTTTCTTCCAATTCTATTGTGAATTTTATGGGTGCAAGAAATCAGGAATATATACATTTTCTTTTTAGGTATAAAAACAATCGTCTACATATGTAACCCAAAACACCTCAGGGAATAAGTTTCTTTGAATAAGTTTAGACTTATTCCAGTCTTCACGACTCTACCGAGAGAGGTGGAGAGATGTTCTGTATACTAGAAAAAGAAGTAAATGGGAAGAATCTTATTCCTGAGAAACTTGCCAAAAGAGAAAAACAAGTATATACCATTCAAAATACTGATAAGAAGACAGTACCTGCAACCAGTGCCACTAAATTCTATAGAAGTTTATGAATACACACACACACACACACACAGATATATCAGGAAGATCGTTGACAAAATATTCAGGAGTCCCAAGAAGACAACAGTCTAAGAAACATGCCTTAATATGAAATGTTTCCTGTTTCTTCAACACATCATCAGTCTGTACAAATTAAGAGTTCTTTGTATAAAATAAATTACAAGATAAAATGCGCAAACTATCACAAAAATCAGCTAAATTAGATAACAATTTAAAACATTAAAAGAAAAGATGAGCAAATGAGGAAGGCTACCTATTTAAGGAAGGGAAAGAGTTAAGTGCCCGGGAATAAGGAGATTCTTCCCATTTACTTATTTTTCTAGTATATAGAACATTTCTCCACCTCTCTCGCCAGACGAACTATTAGAAAGCACAGAGATCGTGCACAGAGAGGCTCAGTTCCACAGACTGCAAATAGCAGAAAATGTGGGTATAAACCCACAACGGCCTGCGTTAAATATACAGAAGAACACGGACTATATCTTCCCTCCTTCAAAGAGGTCACAGGACGACATCCGTGAGAATCCAAAGGGAGACACAAGGAGCAGAATACACCTGAACACGACTGCTGGCAACGAAGAAAATCAGAAGTCTTAGCCAGAAACGGGAATCAAGCAAGGCCTTTTCCGACACCATTGGTCACAAACTGCAGCATAGAATGAGTTCTACGGATCACCAGGAATACCCATACTGCTGCCTAGACAGCCAGCGAGGGAATGAGACCCTCTGATTAATAGATATTAAGCAACTCAGTGAAGTTACCTTTCAAATTCAAATGTCCGCATACAGTAATAAAAACTTTAAAAGTCAATTTACAATCAAGTCCTGCTGACGCCACCGGGGTGGAGAAACGGTCCGTAAAAAAAATAATAATTATGAATAAATAAAATAATAATAATAAATAGATAAATAAGTAAATAAATAAATGAATAATTGGAAAGAATCTTGAATTTTTCCTTATTCCTGAGAAGCTTGGCATGGGAGAAAAAGAAGTATAGACTGATTCAGTCATGAAACGAAGATAGTATCCGAGAACAATACCACTGACTTCAATGGAAATTGCATAAGAGAGAAAATATGCCCAAATATATATATATATATATATAATATATATATATATATATATATATATATATATGTGTGTTGTGTGTGTGTGTGTGTGTGTGTGTGTGTGTGTGTGTATGCATGAATTAGTGTGATTGGTAGTCAGTGAAATATGTGTACTTTCGTAACCTTCGTTCCCCGTGTTGGTTTCGATGTTTCTTTATTTACGAAGGATTACATACAAAATTTGTAGATGATGTTGAAGGTAAAACTCCCTTTAGAAAAAAAAAGAGAGAGAAATAAAATAAACATTCAAGTTAATATTTTGACAGAAAAATGATTGAGAATATCACCTTTTATAACATATCACGTAGTAATAAAAATGTAATGATTAATAGTAATATAACTCCACGGAGGAGTGTTACGCGTAGTGACAGTTCATTCCTACATAGAGTGTGGTGCTGTAATTTACTTCTACAGAATGGCATACTGGTGCACCTCCGACCTTTGCACTTAATCTCTGAAATGGAATTACACGAACCTCAGATACAGATACTTACCCATCAAGGAAAAAGCTTTCAGAAAGAGTTTGGGGGATACATTTTCATCACTCACTTTTTTCCTCTTTTCTTTTGTCGTTGCTTTTTAACGACCCCGAAGAGGAATCGAGGTCATAAATTTCAGTGGATGTTTACTCTCTCTGCAGGAAACATTTGTGTTTTTCGTCTATTTTTCTTCAACTATTAACTGTGCCTGCATTCCCCTTTTTTTTTCTGCCCACATTCCACGTAGTCTAAAAGAAAAAAAAATAACATGAGTATGTTTTTTCCTGATGTTGTAAGTGTTAAATTAGAATGGTTATGGATAAATCAAAATTATGAATCGTTTTATATTATTATTATTATTATTTTTATTATTATTATTATTATTATTATTATTATTATTATTATTATTATTATTATTATTATTATTATTATTATTATTCAGAATATGAACTCTCTTCTTATGTAAGAGGCCCACAGGGGCCTTTGGCTTAAATTTCAAGCTCCCGACGAATATGGTATTCATTAGGAAGGAGCAACAGAAGGTAATAGGAAATGCAATAAGAAAAGCGTATCACTTCTTAGAACAAAAAAATAAATTATGAATTAATAAAAAAAATATTAATGAAAAGATTAAAATGTAATTACAATAATTAGAAAAAAATGGTAGTTGTAAGTAGAATAGATATCAAAATGTAAATAAAAACATAGATAAAAAAGATGTTCTATCTTTATACCCTGATGTTTGAATGTTATTCTCTAATGAAGTTTACAGAAGATTCGAAAAAATAAATTGAATTAAGTTTTTTTTTAACAAAAGTATTAATTTATTTCTCTCCGACAGTGAGTTATGTATCAAACGATTTTTTTGTTCTCATGAAAACCTTTGTTACCGAAACTAAGGAAGTGAAAAGTACAATTTTTTGTTCTTTTATATCGGAAGAAAATCCATAGAATATATAATTGCTGCTTTTTAAGCAATTAAATGCAAGTTTTTCATTTCCTTTCATGAAATCTTTCATTCTAAGAACAAATCAAACCAAAGCTTTCTATCCATTTTCATTTATAATGAAAGCAGTTAACTAAGTGCAGGAAGATTCCTTACAAAAGGAAGGTAAATCGCTGTATGCGCAGGAAAGAAAAGACAGTAATTTTTTTTCCCCCTTTTTACCCTGCCTGCCATCTCTGACTCGAAGTTTACATCCCGGATAGCTTTCAAGGCGTGATTCTCAGACGCTGTGCCTTCTAGCAACTGCAGCCAACACATGCTGTTAGCGTATATTACCTCCTCACTCGGAATGTTGTTGATGGGTCCGTAATCTGCGAGAAATAGCTCGTAAAATTGCGCCAAAACAGACTCGCTTCTGCGGCAACACAAAACAGAGACGCCATGATCCCCCTCCCATTTGGAGAGCTGTTCGTATCTAGCTCCTCTGAGACGACTTCTCCCCGAGATTTATGGCCCTGCTGTTCGGATAATCATGGAGATGGCCCGCCTGCTTTTCAATGACAGGCAGCCGAGAATTCATTCATTTCCTGCGGTCATTTCCGGTGCCGGGAAGAAGTTATGCAGCTTTTACACACACACACACACACACACACACATATATATATATATATATATATATATATATATATATATATATATATATATATATATGTGTGTGTGTGTGTGTGTGTGTGTGTGTGTGTGCGCGCGCTCTTGCGCATGTGTGTGTGTGTTTGTAAATACCAAATCTTTAGCAGTTCTGTCCCCGCAAGCCTTATCTACCTCGGACTCGCAGACGCCCAGAGCCTCATTCATAATGGCGTCAGCATCGTGGTTAAGCAAGGATAATCGTCTCTTTCTTCCATTCTATTATGCTAATCTTTCTTACGCTGCTAAGTTAGATAAGTAGAGTCCAAGTCTGTCATTCAGATGTGCTCCAGTGGTTAAAGTTCGTTGAATATTATTCCGCTCTTGTATTCTTACATTTAGCTTTTTTTTTAGTTATCGGGATTTTGTGCTTAATGATTGCTGAGATGATGAAATAGATTTTCATAATAGTAATAAAAATAATTCTAGATTATTATCATACTTACAGATTGTGTTGAATGTGTTTTGTAAATTAATTTCCATGCTGGTATGTCAATTGCTTTCCAATTGGACTTGCATCTTATACAATATCTATTCTTGGAACATTTTAGCTATAGGGTTATTCCTATGCTCTGTCATGATTGGATTTAGTGATATCTAGTGTAGATATTCACTTCATCTCATTAAAATCAATCATATATATCATACATACACACAAATATATATATATATGTATGTATGTATATATATATATATATATATATATATATATATATATATATATATATATATATATATATATATATATATATATATATATAGACAATCAGGAATTGCTCAACTAATGCCTCCCCGGCAAAATGACATAATGTGGGTTCATGTAGCTAACAAAAATAGTGCTTATTTTATTACTGGGTAAAACGGCTCTAAGATGCATATACGATTTTATAGTTACCATAACTCCAGGAATTCTGCTCCTCCTAGTTAACCTAGTACTACGAAATTTCCTTTTCCTTGTAAACGAAGCTTTAAGAAACTTCCTCTTCCTAGTTGATGCAGCTTCAAGGTACTTTCTTGTCCTATGGAAGTCATCTCTACAATAATGCCTTTCCCTGGCTTACCTAACTCTACGATATCATCTTTACATATATTAATGCTGAGATACTGCCTTGTCAAAGGTAACATAGCTCTAATATACCTTCTGCAGAGCGCATTTATCTATGATACTTTCTTCCCCTAAGTGACAGAGTCCTCACGATAACGTCTTTTTCCTAGGTACTATATATAGGTATCTCACTTGCCTTGGAAGGCGCCTTTATGAATCAAATCTTCGTAGGATACAAGCCCGTGAAGATACGTGTTAGTAGGTACTGCCGCTATACTATACTATTTTTTCCTGTATCGTATACACCTAGAATATCAAGTTCTTCTTTGGAAATGCTGTAGTTGCATTTTTTTAAACAACATAGGATTATAGCTTTACGTTTCCTTGGATAATAAACTCTGTAGGTGTTCATTTGCCTAGGTTACAGAAATCATTAATAGTCCTTTTATTTGCCTTTTTATAGGTCGTTTGACTCTCTAACACGACCTTTGTCTGCGTAGACTGACTGTATAATACCTCGGTTTCCTACGCAGCATAATTAAAATTCCATTATCCATGTAACGTTATCTATATAACAAGTGTAATATCACCATCATCTATGTAACGGAAGTCTTACATCCTCCGTTTTCTATGTAACACAAATCAGTTTTCTATGTATAATCTATGATAACTCCTTTTTCTGCGTAACATGACTTATATCAAGCCACCATTTCAGAATCAAAATCCGGATTACTAAAGTAACCTTTATTTGTTCTTATATAAAACACTGGTAGATCTGAGTTGCAGCCTATTAGTTTTTTTCTACATCGGAATGATGGTTTTCATTTCGTGACCATTTTATCCATTGCAACAGAAGCATGAAAGGGTATAACTGAAGACGACTATATTTACCGTCTTTTGCTTTGGGTTTTGTTTATGTATATTACGTATTTTGTTTGTGGGAATAATATATTTACCGTTTAGTTTACGTTTTTATGTTCGTCCCCAAGGGGCTGGAATTACACGTAACTGGAAGCTGCCGAACCAGATGGGCTCGGCAGTATATTGTCTTCAGTATCACTGAGAAAAGTCCGCTTTCAGTATTTTACTGTGATTGCGTCATGATCCTCTATCACTTGTCTTGCCAGTCTTATCTCCACGGCGTTTGGGATTATCTTATCCATAAACTTTGTGTGTTCCGTGACTAGTGAGGAGTCAAAGGTTCTTGTTTCAAGACAAAACATAGGTTAGAAGCGTTGCTTTAAGACAAACTTATGAGGGAATAGGAAAGACGAAAGCACAACTAACCGCCGTTATGAGTGATGATATAAAACCGTCCATTACTAGACAGTGGGTAAGGAAATATGACCAGATTATTATTGCCATCTCGGCGAATCTGAATTTTTCTGCGATGGTCGCAACTGACACAGAGCTTCAAACATTTTATGTCCTTTTTACGAGTCTTATGAGGAATTAAATTTCCTAGACGCGTTTCGACTTGTTCCCTGACATATACTATATTCCTCGAAGATTCGATCATATTTTGGTCTCTTTGGTGTCTTGTTTTTTGCATTTAATTTGTTTGTGGTGGTCTGAGTTTCAATCGAACATTATGATGTGCACATATATATATATATATATATATATATATATATATATATATATATATATATATATATATATATATATATATATATATATGAGGATAAGTTTCCAAAGAAAGGTCGTATAAATGACAGGTAGGGATTATAAAGGAAAATTTATACCTAGAATCCAACACACCTGGAGAATTAATGACCTTCCCAAAAACAGAGGTACAATTTAACAGGTTTACAAATAATGAAGTCCAACTGCTCCGAAGCAGGGAAAAGACCATTAAGAGATTATACAGGCTGGTAATTGACCACACACAAAATTTCATTTTGGTAAACAATAAAACATTTTTCCCAGGGTAAAATTATTTGCAAAGAAATATATTAAACATACATATACAAAGAAAGTATCTATAAAGTAACTAATTTGTAATCAAGTTTGAGGTTTTATCTTTAGATCATTCTTAAACATGTTACTTATACAATGGTCCAGATATTGTGAGCCAGAGCTAAGTTTAAAATTACAATAGGAATAACTAAGTTGTATAATGGTGAATTCTGAAAGATTTCGTGACAAGACATCTTTCAATAATGTAATTACTGAACTGCCGTCCAGTTTATTCTGTGGTGGGTTTCACTTGAATGAATAAATAAGCACTGGATGCTTGCCCAGTTTAGACAGAATACTTTTGGCGTTTAATTCTTACTTCTAAATCATTGCTAGATTGCCGGATATTAAACGAGGGGCAATCTAAACATGGAATTTTATAATAATGTTGTTGCTTTCCTTGGGGACATTTTTTTATTAGCATTCCTTTAAGTGTGTTATTGTAAAAAAAAAACAGGTTGACCTTGAAAGATTTCAACAATGATTTTATGGTTTCTAAATTGCTAAAATAAGTTTACCGTGCGAAAAAGGTTTTATTGTTTACCACAATGAAATTTTGCGAGTGGTAAGTCACTGCCCTTTATAATCTTTCAATTTTCTTGTCCCTGCTTCTAAGCAATTGGACTTAACCTTTTGTAAACCTTTGAAATTGTACCCCAGTTTTGGGAAGGTCACTAATTCTCCAGGTTTGTTGGATTATAGATACATATTTTCCTTTATAATCCTTACCTGTCATTCACATGACTTAAACTTATCTTCATATCTATGGCAGTCTGCTTAGTACAGGACATTGAGCAGAAGTGCCTCGCACTACTCCTTCTTTTTACGCTCCTTCTTGGCTTCTACCTTTATTTATAGATTCATCACGTTCCAAATTTTCGTGATTCAGTTATGCATAACGAGAACCACGTTAACTTTAGCTATCCTGTTTCCTCTATTGAGATATGTCGTCACTATATTCTCCAAGTCTCTTGTGGCTGCACATTCGACCAAAATTCAACTAAAGTTCCTGAAGAAGTGCCTGTCTGAACAAGTGCTCCTTGAATCATTGATACTAGGCCGTTTAAGAAGATATAACCATCGCCCACTCAATGAATTAGTCTCATGATGTTAAAACACCACATACCAGCCGCTAAGCAAGAAGAGAAGGAAAAATTAAAGAAGAAAACAACAGGATTTCATCCAATCATTCTTTCACGGCTGATTGGTAGGACTCGCTGCGACAAGAAATTTACGAAAAACTTCGTAAGACTGCAGTTGCCCTAAAAATGAAACTGGACAGAAAACTAAAAATGTTTATTGAATTAATAGTGATTGAATTAATAGCGCATGTCATGATTGTTTTGTAAACTGATCAACTCAACAAATAAGTGAAAATGTTGTGAGTGCCCTTGGATATGATCTATTTTTCTTTATATCGAATAGAACGTCTGCTTCAATGATTGCATCATCCGCAACTAAATCGTTAAAATATTGTGATCTTTTTCAAAATCATGTTGACATAATTATAGCCATTGTTTATGGAGTTGCCAATGTTAGCTATGAAGGTAACTTCTCTGTTCTCTATAGGAAATATTTAGCCAATGTTAAAAAAAAGCCAATTCAATCCACATTACAAAAGCTGATAAGTCAAATAGTATCGTAATTTTAGATAATGCTGACTACATATCGTATGTATGATGATACATACGACTTACAAAAGACTACCCAAAGATCCTCTTGATCAAGTCATAAAAAACTGGAATAGCACAGTAAAAGAAAAAAATCCTTAAAAATAAAAAAGAACTACTAGGGTCAGTTGTCAGTCAAATTTCCTTCGCTACCCTACTTGTATGGATTAGTAAAAACGCACAAAGAAAATAATCCTATGTGACCCATTCATTATCAGTACACTTGACTCAATATCAAATAAACTTTCGAAATATATCGCCAAGCTTTTGTCCCGGTTACTTGGAACTATCTCAGATTCTCAGATATATAATTCTCTAGATTTAGTTAATAAATTAAACAAAATCTCTTTGCGCCCTACTGATAGATTTCTTAGTTTTTATATTTGTTCTCTTTTTACTTAAATCCCTATGTATTCTATTTTAGAGTATCTTAGTGACGAACTAACCCAACATGAATTACCGCTACCTGAGAATCATGTTATTCTACTCAATAGGTTGTGCATTTTTTATTGTAACTTTACATTCAATGGTGAATTTCATCAATAAATATTTTGTATGGCAACGGGCAACTCTTTAAAGTGGTATAGATGTGTTGGTGATATTTTTGCTGTTTTGCCTGCTGGTATTGATGTAAGTGATTTACTATCTAATTTGAATAATCAGGTACCATCAATGAAGTTTACTTCAGAATTGGAAACAGAGCCTCCGTTTCTTAGATGTGTTATACGCAGAGAAACATTTCATTGTAAATTCATTATCTATAGCAAACCAACCAACAACTTATGTCCAGTTTTATTTTTTAATATCAAAATATCAATATTTTTTCTGCGTTCATTACTCATTGTCAGTCCCCATTATTTGGATCAAAGAATGGAATACATAGAAAAAATAGGGACAGACTTATGTTATCCTTCACATATATTAGATATTTGCTATAATAAAGCCCACAAAAAGATACCGATATATCATAGACGAAATCTTCCTTCAATCAACGGTTAAGCAGATTAAAGAGAAATTATCAACTGGGGTGACCTAGTTAAACAATGGTTAAACGGATTACCTATGGATGGATCTCTTGGTATAAATACAGCCTTTTCTGTAACTTTCCTCATTCATTACCTACCTGAAGAGAGAGACAACAGCCTCTGAAATATAGTACTTATTTTCTATGATTGACGTTGTTATGGGATCTTTTTTATTATATATATATATAATTATATTATAGTATTATATATATAATTATATAATATATATATATATATATATATATATATATATATATATATAATAATATATAATCTGTGTGTCTGTGTGTGCGTGCGTGCGTGAGTTGCCTGCTCATGCGTAACATTTCTTCCTTTTTAATAACCTCGCAAGGAACTCCACTCATCCTTCCAGCGAGAGACCTTATCTTCTCTTGCCAGCCTGGTGCGTTCTCTCTCATTAAGGCCTCTGCTTCATAGATCAGCTGTAATGATTCTCTCTCTCTCTCTCTCTCTCTACTCCATCTCTCCTCTCTCTCTCTCTCTCTCTCGCTCTCTCTCTCTCTCTCGTTATCCTTCATTTTATATTGCCACTCTTTTCTTTGTAGTCTTAGATCTCAAGAGTCCTCTTCCTTAATTACTTTCTGGTCTATGATTTTCATTTATTATATTTTTGTACATCTAAGTTGGAATTTTTGCCTTGTTATATGAGATTTCCACTATAATAATAATAATAATAATAATAATAATAATAATAATAATAATAATAATAATAATAATAATAATAATAATAATAATAATAATAATAATATAGGACACGATCAAGAAAGAATATTTTATGCAGAGACTTAAGGCAATACTCAAGTCAAAACTCAATGCCGGGAACATGATGAAATCCACGAACATATGTGCAGTACCAGTAATCAGATACAGTGCAGAAGTAGTGGAGTGGACGAAGGCTGAAATCTGCATTATAGACCAGAAGACTAGGAAACACATGTCAATACACAAAACACTACACCCAAGAGCAAATACAGGCAGACTATAAATAACACGAAAGGATGGAGGGAGAGGGCTACTAAACATAGAGGACTGCGTCAACATCGAGAGCAAAGCACTGGGACAATATCTAAAAGCCAGTGTAGACAAATGGCTAAGGAGTGCATGGGAAGAAAGACATATAAAAGTAGACGAAGACCCAGAAATATACAGAGACAGGAGAATGACAAAGAGAAAAGAGAAATGGCACAACCAACCAATGCACAAACAGCACATGAGACAGACTAAAGAACTAGCCAGCGATGAAACATAGCAAAGGCTACAGAGGGGAGAGCTCAAGAAGGAAACAAAAGGAATGCTAACTGCGGCACAAGACCAGGCCCTACGGACCAGGTATGTCCAAAGAACGATAGATAGGAATAACATCTCACCCACATTTTGGAAGTATTATATGATAAACGAGATCAAAAACCACATAGCGAGTGAGTCAGGCGCTTGCACAGAACCAGTACAAAAAAAGGCACGATTCAGCAGCAAAAGCCCTCCAATGGAGTAATAAGTGGTAGGAAGTACGAACACCAACCTGAAGGAGTGATGGGAAACGATCAAACAAAGATCCTCTAGGACTAGACGAGACGCAGATTGATAAAAAAGAAGAAAGAAGAAAGTATCACTTATTGATGTCACAATACCATGGGACACCAGAGTTGAAGAGAAAGAAAGGAAAAAAAAATGGATAAGTATCAAGACCTGAAAACAGAAATAAGAAGGATATGGGATATGCCAGTGGAAATTGTACCCATAATCATAGGAACAAAAAAGCACCATCCCAAGATCCCTGAAAAGGAACTTGAAAAAACTAAATGCCGAAGTGACTCCAGGGTTGACTCATGCAGAGGAGTGTGCTCCTAGAAACAGCACACAGTGAGAAAAGTGATGGACTCCTAATGGGGCAGGATGCAACACGGAACCCCACACTATAAAAATCACCCTGTCGAATAGGATGACTGTGGTAGACCAAAAAATAAATAAATAAATAAAATATAATAATAATAATAATAATAATAATAATAATAATAATAATAATAATAATAATAACAATTATTATTATTATTATTATTATCATTATTATTATTATTATTATTATTATTATTATTATTATTATTATTATTATTATTATTATTATATTATTAATTATTATAAATGACTTCAATATCACCCAGCTTAAGAATATCCATTAAATTTATATGACCCATAAAACTTCCGGTTTTTATGGCTATTAATTTTCTGAATGAATTTCGAAAACATTCTGGCCATCTTAAATAGTCTGAAAATTATAAAGGCTTCCTTAACTCGTTTGAAGAATGTAAATCATCATTTATACCATTATCTATATTCTCTCGTTTCCTCCACTCATATTTGTCTTACATTTCTTGATTATTTGCCTTCTTCCTTCTGTCGACTTTCCTTTGTTTTACATGTCATATCCCACTGGCATTGTGAGTCTGAGTTACCCTAATTTTTCCATAATTTATAAAGTTTTTCAGTAATGCCATGTTGCCTTTTTTACCTCATATCGACGTGAAAGCTGATTAATTAAAAAAATCCTTTAGGAGATTTACTCAGCAGATCCCCAATATATATAAAGGACAGTTTTTTTGCTTCACCCAATGTTCAGCTAACACCATAGTTGAGCCAAATTTGCCCAGGAGCATCTGTCTGCATGTCTGCCAGTCGGTCACAAATTTATTTTTCGAGGCACACGATAGAGAAAAAGAAAAAAAATGTAATGAGTGTCTCCTGAATTTCGCAATAACTTCCAAGGATATTACGAAATTCTCTCTCTCTCTCTCTCTCTCTCTCTCTCTCTCTCTCTCTCGCTGTGAGTTTTATATATATATATATATATATATATATATATATATATATATATATATATATATATATATATATATATATACGTATCTGTGTGTGTGCGATCGTGTACACATATATTCGTACGACTGTCTTTTTTAATAACGTTCTCAGAGAGTCCACTCAACCTCCCAGCCAAAGGACTTTATCTTATCTTCCCAGGCCTCTCATTAAAGCCTCTTCCTCGTAGATCTTCCCTAATGATCCCACATTTCTTCCATTTCATATTGCGAATACCTCCGTCTAGCTGCGATTCTACGCTCTTTGCTCTCTCTGCTGAGGTATAATAAGTTCTTGGTTTCTGTACCATGACTTGTCTTGTTTCTCACTAATTCCGTTTATTTATTATCTTTGCTTTTCCCCTCTTCTCCTTGATGAAAAATCTTTGCTTCCTTGTTTTTACTAATTCTCAAATATCATTTTTGTTGTTGTTTCATTATTTTTCAATCCTAATATAACACTGACCTGTGCTGTTTTCAAGGTCTAACATATAATACCTGATTGTATCCCAGTTATTTGCACTGAATCCTAAAAGCATGCTCATTTGACTCAATCAGATCAAGTTAGTGAAATATTAGCACATTAAAAATATCCCAAATTCCGATCTATTTGAAGGTGAATGAAACAATATAGAAAATATTAGACTGATTTATTCACAGAAGGCTTACAAAATATTTTGAATAGATAGCAAGAAGAGTATAATGGATGAATGGTCTCTTCAGGGACTTCCGTTTGTGCTGAGCAGACTCCACATCCCCATCCAGGCACCAGCAGTAGTCGGCCAGAAAGTTGACATTCCATCGGCCTTGACAGCACTCCTCCATAACACATATCTTGGTGAAAGCGCTCACCCTGTTCTTCACTGACGTTTCCACAATTCTCTGGAAAATAGTCCAGATGAGACCGGAGGAAGTGCATTTTCACTGACATACGCTCACCAAGTTGGCGGAAATTCTCCATTAAGTCATCAATCACCTTCTGTGGTTGCCAAGAAAGTTTGGTGACTGACTTAAGGGACAACCAGGCAGAGAGTTCGGCATGATTCGGTGCATCATTAAAACTAGCGTCCTTGCTGAGTTCCCTTATTTGAGGACCATCATATATACCTGCCTTACGTTTCTCCATGCTTATTTACTTAAACTTCTGATGGAGGAAAGTAAATCCTCTACTTTCCCTGTCCAATGTCCATAAAAAGTTCTTCATGAGAACAGGTTTGATGTGGAGGGGTGGAAGTAATTTCTTGCCCGGTTCAACCAGAGTGTGGGACAGAACGTTGTGTGACCCAGATTTTAATCCTTGTCTTGATAACCACTCTTTCTGATACAATGCTGGTTAGCAGCACTGCTATCCCATAAGCACAGAAAGCATGGATACTTTTTGTAACCACCTTGAAGTCCTAGGATGAGTCCAAGTACTTTAAGATCTCCACAGATCAACCATTTATGTTCCTGGTATTTCAGAGCAGACAACAGACGTTCCATGCTTTTGTGAGATTCTTTCATTTCAACTGAGTGCCCAACAGGGATCGATTAAAACTTATTTCAATTATTCAGAACTGCCTTGAGGCTTTTGTTAGATGAGTCAATGAAAAGTCTCCATTCCATAGCATCATACTTCAGACTAAACAATTCAATCAGGGCAGCAATATTGTTACAGTAGACCAGTGAAGATGCTTCATCAAAAGTGAAGAATTTTCTAAATTCTCTCTTGCGGTCTCGATACCAATAGAATGTTGTTCCTGGCGCCAGTAGACGTTTCTCTCGAAGACGAGAACCCAGTAGCTGGGCAGACTCCTTGGAAAGGTTCATGTCTCGTGTCAGGTTATTGAGTTCGGCTTGGGTCAAAGGCACCGGTTGGTCGTCCTCTTCTGGCTTGTATGCTCCACACTTAGATGTGTTAGTCATGTCACCAGATTCGGAATCTGAACTAGATTCCATGGTGACATTTGGCTCAGGAAAAGGAAGATGGGCCATTGGGGACTGGCTTTATGGCAGAAGGAACATCAGGGTATTGGACATGGTGCTTATCCTTGCGTATGATGCCTTTTAGATTTGTCATGCAAAAGTAGCAGTCGGTAACGTGATCTTTCCCTTCCTTCCACACCATTGGGACACCAAAAGGCATATTCTTCCTTGTCTTGTTCCTCCAATCCCGTAAGTCTCTACATACGTATGTTTTCCAGCAGATACGGGGAGCGAATGGCTTATCCTGGTCCCCTGGTTTGACTCCAAAGTAAGCTTGATATGCCTTCTTCACAAAATCCGTGATTTTTCCTTGACGGTCTGGAAGAACTACATGTCCACAAATGTAACAGAACCTATTAGGATGGTTTTTACACTCCCGATCCATTTTTATACATATCCAGACCTCAAAAGAGAAATGAAAATAATTACTAAAGGTTACCCACGACCCGGTTTTGCAAAAACAAAGCCCAGAAACGCTTGGATAATTGCGACATTTTGGAAAAATATGCTGGGATAGACATAGACTATATCTTAGAAACCAGACGTGACCCAGAAAAATGAACTGTAATTTTGAATTCAGCAGCAAAAAGGCTCCTAAATAAGTTGGAAAACCCTTGACCTTTGTAAAAAAGTGTGATCTAACAGTTTGCAAATTATGCCAGTTCCTGTTTTCTTTAACGAGAGAGAGAGAGAGAGAGAGAGAGAGAGAGAGAGAGAGAGAGAGAGAGAGTAATAATTTATAGAAATTTTGACAGGGTTTAGGGAGATGCTAAGCGTAACCAGTGGCCCAGAAAGGGTACGAATGGCGCCAAAGATGATGAAAGTGCGAATTCCTTTCCAAAGAAACCCCGATTTTTTGCTTCTTTCAGTATTGCTATAAAGTATAAACCTTTCCTATACCCTGACCTGATATATTCCTATCTGTTCTCTTCAATGTTTATGGAATTTTCCCCCTTAGAATTATAACAATACGGCCAGTAGTTGGTAGTAACAGTTCTGTGTTATGGAATAGCATTGTACTTTAAAACATTTCATGCTTCTTGTTTCGTTAATAGAAATACGTTCATTACATTCATCGTACGTTGTGCTATGCGTAGCCTTTCTAGACTACGGCAGATTCTTAACATATTTTTAAGCTCTGTTAAAAAAAAAACAAAAAACCTTCATGGCATTATTCTAGCTCCTCTCTCTCTCTCTCTCTCTCTCTCTCTCTCTCTCTCTCTCTCT
>NC_087220.1:34926262-34928762 GCF_015104395.2 Macrobrachium nipponense | reverse complement strand
ATATATATATATATATATTTACTTAATTATATTATGACCATGTTTGCTCTATGGTGCAGATATGCTTTGATTCAGCTATCCTGCAGGTGGCTATATTGTTGATTCGTCAAATTCAACTTTGGTTCGTCCTGAAACCGACTCAGCACTCTTAGAAGACGAATGACCGAGGTATGGTCCCATCGGGGCACCTGAATACAGATTACATATAGCTAGCTGATTAAATTTCCCATTATTACCTCATGGAACTTTATGGTCCGGACGTAATAACTTTCCTGGGCGTGAAACGGAAATATACGTACAAAAGTTGGTTACAAAATGACTAAGATGCTAAGGGTTTAGTGGAGAGTTTTTCATTCCTTTTAGCCAGTTAGAAGTTCCTGGCCGTCTGCGTGTTGGAAATACGTTTTAATTGGAATTCCTTCTGTGGAATGTAGGTGTTATGCTTTAAACTTCATAACCTTTAACAAGTGTTATTGTTATTATTTAGTGATGACCATTTTTTTTTATATTATTCAATATTTCGTTTCATATGATTATGTGCGTTTTAAGCTGGGGATCTAATAGAGATGGTTTCATTTGTCCCCAGGAATGTTTCAATTGGCCCCATAACAGTTTGGGGAAGTTCTGCTCCTGGATAAATGAACGTTAAAAAGGCCCGATAATTAATATGACTTAGTTAATAGTGATGGTAAATAAAAGGGATAAGACTTTGGGTTTCTGTTGGATTTCCATGTTCTGTTTACTTTCACATTTTCTGTTTTATTCATTTAATTTTTTTTTCAATATCTGCTTTTATTTGAAGTTTGGGTTCATAACCTGGTTCTTTAATTACAATGTTAGATTTCCTCAAAAAATTCTATATTTTTGTAAATCCAAGATTTGATTTAGATGCCTTTGTTTAGGGATGAGAGAGAGAGAGAGAGAGAGAGAGAGAGACGAGAGAGAGAGAGAGAGAGGAAAAATGCTCCGCTTGACTTGAAGTTGACCAACGCTACCAAGGTACCTCCCTCTTCAAAGTAGGTTAAAACATAGTGCCCTCTCTCGGGGCGTAACACACACACACAGACACACACACAATGTATATATATATATATATATATATATATATATATATATATATATATATATATATATATATATATGAGTCATATCACATTACCGTGATTCATATACATCGAGCTACAAATGTCCTTGAATATCTAATTCGCTCTACCTCGGAATTAATGTATTTTCATGTGTTAACGAGGGCGAATATTTTAGTCGATAAGAAATTTGTCGGCTCACGGGCGCGAACCATCGAACCCACAAATTCAGGACGCACAGTGAAGTGAATTAGATATTAAAGGACAATTGTAGCTCGATTTCGAGATATATATTATATATATATATAATATATATATATATATATATAATATGTTATATATATATAGATATATATATATATATATATATGTATATATATATATATATATATATATATATATATATATATATATATATATCTATATATATATAATATATATGTATGTATGTATGTAATACATAATGTGCCCTTTTTAAAGTAGTGTTCGAGCGTATGTTCGCTAACCTGCTTCTTTCTTCTTGATGATTCGTTCTGCAGTCTGGTTCTATGCTTAACTTTATGCTTCTTCTTAATCTTAATAGGCTTGGTCTCTCATGAGAAGTTTGAATGAGACGACCGGCAGAGATGGTTTCTTTACTGTTGCAAAGAATACAAGTTTCAGCTACAAAGTTTATAAAGTGAGACTGTGTTGGACCACCAGCATAGTTCTCGCTTCTTTAGTTTATGACGGCTGCCGGTCCTCTCTGTCTTCTGTCGTTCTGAAATTCAGCCACCCTGGATTCGAATTCAGCCCAACCTTCTAAGGCGGTGTAGGTTCTAGTTCTCCGCCCAACTGGATTCTTGATTCGTGGAGCGGATATTTCCCTTATCTTTCCCCCCTCCCCTTTTATGTAGTGTTTACATGTTAATTCCTCCTCTTCCAGGCGGAGTCAATAATTTAACATGTTAATACCTCCTCCTGGAGCTGCGTTCTCGATAGAAGCTGAGTAAATCCTGTGCGATGTCACAGGTCAAAGATTTTATGACGGTCTTAAGATTTTAACTGCGATGGTGTTACGGTCCAACGTCCTGTGACTAAGGTTTTGTTACGTCTAGGCTTGTTGATCAAATTCTGACTCATACACCAAAGCTCAATTCTCTCTCTCTCTCTCTCTCTCTCTCTCTCTCTCTCTCTCTCTCTCTCGTTATTTCACTGTACTTTGATTATTCTCTATCTCTCTGTTTTTACGCTACCCTATCTACTATTATTTCTTATAGCTATCATTACTTATATATCTTGCCGAGTATTTACGACTATATGGCACTCGTTTAAACAAATTAAACAAACAGGCAACCCTAATACCTTCCGTTGCTAGTTATCCTTCTGCAAGAGCTAAAAATGCAAGCTGGACTAAAGAATCCTCGTAGATACAAAAA
>NC_087220.1:34916262-34921262 GCF_015104395.2 Macrobrachium nipponense | reverse complement strand
TTCAACGAATTTCTCTTGTTTCAACCCCTTGCGCTTTTATTCATCTAAATTGGGGAAGTCTGATAGCCTATACAATTCTCTCTCTCTCTCTCTCTGCTACCTCTTATCCCAGAAAAACCTTTGAAAGCCTCTAATCTCAAAGTGCCTCTTATATTTCTTTCGTTGTAATCACTCCTATCCATTTCCGATACAACGTGAAGAAGAAGAAGAAGAAGAAGAAGAAGAAGAGAAGATTTATTGGAGTCTCTCCTCCATCCTATCATTCCGTGTCCCACCCTTAAATTGCCATCGCCGCTGCAAGGGACAAAAAGTTGTTTCACAGATTCGGAAAGATTTTGCGCGGGGGGGCGGGGGGTGGGAGCGGGTGGTGGGTAAGGTGAGGGGGAGAGGCTGCAGATCTCGACCCATTGTCTAGGGATGAAAAGCTTTACCTCAGATAAGGCTTTGAACTTTGGGTTACTCAGTAGTGATTTGTACGCTTAGTCGCTGCTCTGCTCACACAGCAACTCTGAGCCTTCCTAGTGGTTGTGCGTTGGCCACCAAACTACAATGAAATTTGCAACACAAGCTATTAATATCCGTCAACAAGGTCATGAGGAAAGCAGCATCATGCCATAATTACCTCCTGAAACCAGGTACAAAGTGCATACACACACGCGCTTATATATATATATATATATATATATATATATATATATATATATATATATATATTATATATATATATATATATATATATATATATATATATATATAATATATACATTGACCTACAAATGTCCTTTAATATCTAATTCGCTCTACCTTGGAATTAATATATTTTCATATAGGTGTTTAGCCGAAGGGGAATTTTTTAGTCGATAAGAGATTTGTTGGCTCACGCCTGGCGGTGTGGTCTAAGACTTCCCTGTGCGTCCTGGATTTGTAGGTGTCGATGGTTCGCGCCGTGAGCCGACAAATCTCTTATCGACTAAAAAATTCCCCTTCGGTTAAACATATATGAAAATATATTAATTCCGAGGTAGAGCGAATTAGATATTATAGAACATTTGTAGTTCGATGTATTTATATGAATCATGGTAATGTGATATGACTCATATATATATATATATATATACATATATAGATATACTGTATATATATATATCTATATATATATATATATATATATATATATATATATAAGCCACTTAGGAAAGTGAAACACTGGCGTGCTACAAGATCTTTCGATTCAACGTCCTTTACTTAGCAGATTCGAATCAGCACACAGAGGAGAAATTAGGACTTCCGTGGAGTTACCGACTCAACCAACAAGTGAGGTACAAGTTGATACCGATTTCGATCTTACAAATCACTGTCGAGCTCGGGTATTTGTAAATAGAATCGATATCCGTCGGTTAACGTATGTGTAAGTATATTAATTCCGAGGTAAGGCGATCTGGATATTGACGGACATATTTTGTAGCTTAATGCATGTATACGAATCACGGTGATGTGATAAAAATTTATTATTTGGATACGTGCCACAAACGTACGACTTTGTTAGCATGGCAATGGTGGATGGATACCGATTCTAATTACAAATCTCCGAGTTCGGTATTGATTTGCAAAGTCGAAATCGATATTATTTTATACCTCACTTGTTAGCCGAGTCGGTAACTCATTGAAGTCCGGAGTTCTCCTCTGTGCTCTGGTTCGAATCCACGAAAAGGCGAAGTTATTATAAAAAAAATCACCCTCGGTTAACTTATATGGAAACATATTGATTACGAGCTAGACCGAGTCGGATATCAAAGGACATTGTAGTGTGTGTGTGTGTATACATATATATATATATATATATATATATATATATATATATATATATTTATATATATATATATATATATATATATATATATATATATATATATATATATACATAACATGTACATTAAATCCACCTTGCAAACCTAAATTCAACCACTAATTCCAGCTCGTGCTGAGGATCTCTCCTTCTTAAAACTTTGTGATTTTTCATTAAAGAAAAATGGCCTTGGAAAGAGTTTCTGCATAATGCGGGATACGGTACGGAAAGGACTGCGTGCATGCGTGCGTACATGTCCTTGTATGATGAAAGTATCACTACATCTTATGAATAATCCTCTCCACCTTATCCCGTAAGCGCTTTTAGCTCAGCTTCCTAAAGACATTATCTTCTCTCACCAACCAGCGCTCCTCTCTCATTAAGGCTTCCGCTACGTAGATCAGCTCTAATGATCGTCGTCGTTTCTTTAGTTTTATTTTGCTTCTCTCTCCGAGAGAGAGAGAGAGAGAGAGAGAGAGAGAGAGAGAGAGAGAGAGAGAGAGAGAAAGTCACTCTTCGTAACATCTTTGGCAGCTATTGCGGAATTTGGAGGACGTTTTGGTGCAGTGCCTTCTATTATCCGTTGCTTGAATCGAAAAACGAAAGAGAGAGAGAGAGAGAGAGAGAGAGAGAGAGAGAGAGAGAGAGAGATCCTTCGTTGAAGATATTTTAGTCTTTGGTTAAATGGTAATTACATTGTAAAGGAGAAAACAAATTATTTTCAGGTGAACCGAAAGTAGCATTTTAGCGATTATCCAATTTCAACTTAAAACTGGGATTCCAGGAAAACTTAATTCGTCCACATAAGGCAGGTAATTCACTAAAGGGGATCAGAGGATATAATTCATGAGCTAACTGTAGAGATCCGAGGCACTAAAAGTTACAGTACAAACGACAATCTCAAAATCAAAGCGCAATACTTTTTTTAGGTATGTACATACACCTCATTTGGTTAAATTCATTAGTAATGGGGATATAGGATGCTTGCAAGGGATTGGTATAAAGAGGAATTGCAGAACAAGATTCACACTGAGGTCCGGGAGCACTTGACCGGATATGGCGCTGGAAATGGAACCGTTGACCTACAGGTGACACACACAACAGACACTCAACATCGGATCTGCGAATGCAGTGAGTGTTGTAACATACGAGTGGGATTACTATCAGAACAAATGTGGAAAAACACTCAAGACAAGGGATACTTAAACAAGCAAGTCGTTTAAAATTAACACTGGTATTTCAACACTATTGAGAAATGTAGCAATGTTAATGAGTGAATTTTTAACACATCGCCGTGATTTTATATGCACAAACATTAAGCTAGGGCGTCCGTCAAGTGTGTTTTGATGATTAAATTTTGTATATACATATATTATTATAAGCGTGGGCAAAGGGTGTTATTCATGTAACAGTTGTGTTAAATTCTTGCTTTGATGTGTTATTTAGGATCTGTTGATCAGTGTCTCATATTTTCATAAATTTCATGTTGAATTCCAGTTGTGCTATTTTCACTGGTAAATGTTTCCCAATAAACCAAGTGTTTTTGGAGAGGTACAAAGCGGTGAAGTACAGCAATGCTTAAATCTGAGACTACATCATTCCTTTTGTATCGTCCAAAATCTCAGACCTATCGTTGCCAAGTATTGTTAAACTTTTTATTTTAATCTCCATTGTCATGCATGTCGATAAGTTTGCGAATCGCAGCTAGCACCATATTCCCTATGGTTACATAAATATGATCCCTTTCATGCACTAGTAAAATTCGAAACCTGTGTGATTTTGACTTTTTTTTTTTACATTCCTTAGCTCAAAACACTTAGTGATAAAGTTAGCGGTGCCGTCAATGACAGCTTAAGATGCTCCTCCGTCTGGTCAACGTAACTACCTCCAGCATCATAACACTAGACCTAACAACCTCGAATAGGAATATGGATTACAGTACATTTTCTTTGAATATTGCAGTTTTGGGCCGTGTCCAAGCTGCCTGTATGTTCCAAAATGATTTATTGGCCTAAAAAATACTCTAAGCTTGCTTAGATCCCCGTTCTTTGAGGAATAAAAGATGATGATTTTAATTCTATGGAGAAGATGCTATTAATTGAAATATCCATTAATATTAATGACAAGGATTATGGAACACTTGTTTTTTTAACTGGCTTAAAATATTATTTTTCTAAAAGTCCTTCTCCTCGCTTTTGGTGTTTAATTTATTCATTCATAAGGTAACTTGAAGTGTAAGAATGTGTAGATAGCTTCATATGCTTCCTGGCCAGAAATGAATAATATAGAGATGTGAATGCTAAGTATAAATCTTTTCATGGGTGAATATTTGCTAGTAAGCCATAATGTTTTAAGTGGTTAAGAAATATAATTTGAATAATGATATTTTTTTTTAATCCACGTATTCCTCGAACAATTATAAAATAAAAGGTTTAAAGATAATTTCACTGTCGCTACTCATTTTAGACTTATGTTAGACCTATGTTACACCAGGTGGTTCATGTTTAGCCGCCACTCTATACTTCACACACATTCCGCTCACCCGTTGATTTCGACGGAATGCATTCTATGTTTTCTCAGTTTTGACTTATATGACACACTTCACTCTAATGGTACATATATGGTCTCATTGCATATAATAATAGCTTTTTCACACTGAAATATAGATGAATATTGAACATGTTAGGTTGCCAGTTCGTGAATTTTCAACGAAATGTTATACAGTCATGATGTATCACTTAATTAAGAGCATAGCTGTACGGGTGAGCTTAAATTTTAGTAATGAGATGGGCACTTGAAGTAATCTGTGGCACAACATTATATAAGTCCCATTTTTGCAAATTTTTTTGCGTCTGACTTAGAAACAAGATTTTAAAATCTGCGAGCTTCCTTTAAACCAGCATACTACAGGAGATATGTAGACCACACTTTTGCTCTTTTTAAGTACCTTTGGTAATGCACACAGTTTCCGGAATATATTAATCGGCAACACCCAAATATTCAGTTTACGATGGAGGTTGAGAGCAGAGACAGTTTGCCTTTTCTCGATACTAATATTACAAGAAGGAATTCTGAATTCACCACAGCTGTCTATAGAAAAAAGACCTATACAGGTTTAGCTAACAACTATTACAGTTCATGCCAAAGAACCTTT
>NC_087220.1:34906262-34911262 GCF_015104395.2 Macrobrachium nipponense | reverse complement strand
CTTAGCTGTTCAACTTCTTGACGTTATCTTAGTGCAGTTTTCCCATGTTGGTTAAGAGAATTTAGAACTGTAATGCTGTGATGTAATAATAATAATAATAATAATAATAATAATAATAATAATACCCTCCACTGGAGCCTGTGCAAGAAACATCAGCTACCTTGCAGTAATAAGTGGTACGAGCACCAACCTGAAGGAGTGATAGAAAACGATCAGGCAAAGATAGGGTGATACGTGCAAACAGACCAGACGTGACGTTGGTTGACAAAGTCAAGAAGAAAGTATCACTCATTGATGTCGCAATACCATGGGACACCAGATTTGAAGAGAAAGAGAGGGAAAAAATGGATAGGGTGATACGTGCAAACAGACCAGACGTGACGTTGGTTGACAAAGTCAAGAAGAAAGTATCACTCATTGATGTCGCAATACCATGGGACACCAGAGTTGAAGAGAAAGAGAGGGAAAAAATGGATAAGTATCAAGATCTGAAAATAGAAATAAGAAGGATATGGGATATGCCAGTGGAAATCGTACCCATAATCATAGGAGCACTAGGCACGATCCCAAGATCCCTGAAAAGAAATCTAGAAACACTAGAGGCTGAAGTAGCTCCAGGACTCATGCAGAAGAGTGTGATCCTAGAAACGGCACACATAGTAAGAAAAGTGATGGACTCCTAAGGAGGCAGGATGCAACCCGGAACCCCACACTATAAATACCACCCAGTCGAATTGGAGGACTGTGATAGAGCAAAAAAAAAAAATAAATAAATAAAAAAACAAAAAAATAATAATAATAATAATAATAATAATAATAATAATAATAATAATAATAATAATAAAGCAAATATAAAACAGGGGCTTAAAACCAAAGTACATAATATCCAAAGGTACCTAACCAGGAATAAATTGTACCAACAAACTCTTCGGAACCAGCCAGAAAGGACTATCATTAAGGCAACTAAGAGAGGGAGACAACCTCAGAGAAATTCCTGAAGATGAACCAAGTAAGAGACTCTGGGAAAACTTATGGAATAATCTAGTATCACAAAGCAAACATGCCTCCAGGAAGTCAAGGTAGGAGAAATGGGGAAACTAAAACAAAGATTCACCAAGATCACGACAGACACAATCAGACAGCAACTAAAGAAAATGCCCAACCGGAAAACCTAAGGTCCCAATGAAGTCCATGGATACTGGCTCTAAAACTTCAAGGCCCTACACTCATGAATAGCTGAACAACACTAGCATTATATACGAACCACCATGCGCCAAAATGGATGACCACAGAAAGAAAATCCTTAGTACCGAAGGACAAGAACAATGGAATATATCGCTAGTAACTACAGGCCTTTCACCTGCCTACCAATAATGTGGAAGTTATAAACAGGTATCATCAGCGAGAGGTCCATACAACTACCTAGAGGATACAAACACCATCCCCCACCAACATAAAGGGTACAGAAGAAAACCAGTCTATGCATGGCATGGATTGATACAAGAAAGTCTTCAACATGAATTCCTGAAAATAAATGGAGCCGAGGAAAGCACCATCAGCTTCCTAAGAAATACAAGGTGCAACCGGAGTACAATCTTTGGGATTAGACTAGCAGAGGTAAACATCAGGAGAAGGATCTTCCAAGGCAAATAACTGTTTCCACCACTCTTTGTAGTAGCCATGATTCCCACGACAAAAGAACTGCAGAAGATAGATACTTGGTACCAACTCAAAAAAGGAGGCGACAGAATTAACCATCTGATGTTCATGGCCGACATCAAGTTGTATGGTAAGAGCATCAAGGACATAAACAAGCTAATCCAGATTGAGGATGGAGTTTCTAACAGAAAATGTGCCTTGCTGAACATGCAAATAAAATTAAGTGACAAGGACTGAAAGGGTAAAGCTACCAGATGGGAATAACTTCTAACACATAGATGAGACAGGATACAAATACCTGGGAATAATATAAGAAGAGGATATAAAACATCAAGAGATGAAGGACATGATCGAAAAACAATATACGTAGAGACTTAAGGCGATATCAAAGTCAACACTCAATGCCGGAAACATGGTGAAATCCATGAACACTTGGGTAGTACCAGTAATCAGATACAGCACAGAAGTAATGGAGTGGACGAAGCCTGAACTCCGCAGCATAGCCCAGAAGACTAGGAAACACATGGCAATACACAAAACACTACACCCAAGCGCAAATGCAGACAGACTATACATAACGTAAAAGGAAAGAGGGAGAGGACTACTAAGCATAGAGGACTGCATCAACATCGAGAACAGAGCACTGGGGCAATATCTGAAAACTAGTGAAGACGAGTGCCTGAGTCCATGGGAAGAAGAACTGGTAAAAGTAGACTAAGACTCAGAAATATATAGATACAGAAGAATAAAAAACAAAACAGTGGAATGACAACAAACCAACGCATGGACAGTGCATGAGACACTAAAGAACTAGCCATGGACGAAACATGCCAATGGCTACAAAAGGGAGAAATCAAGATTGAAACAGCAAGAATACTAACAACGGCACAAGATCAGGGCCTAAGAACCATATACGTGAAAAAAAAAAAATAACAGCTCACCCATATGCAGGAAGTGTAATATGAAATACGAGATCATAAACCACATAACTAGTGAATGTCTAGCACATGCACAGAACCAGAACAAAAAAAGGCATGATTCAGTAGCAAAAGCCCTACAGTGGAGCATGTGCAAGATACACCAGGTAGCTTTCAGTAATCAGATGCACAAACACCAGCCTGAGGGAGTAATAAAAAACGATCAGACAAAGAGACTTTGGGACTATGGTATCAGAACAGATAGGGTGATATATGCCAAAAAACCAGAGTGATGCTAATTGAATACTATGAGACACCAGAGTAGATGGGAAAGAAAGAAAAAAAATTTATAAGGATCAAGAATGAAAATAGAAATAAGGATATGGGATTTGCCAGTGGAAATTATACCCATAACCATAGGAACACTAGGCGTAATTTCAAGATCCCTGAAAAGGAACCTGAAAAAACCTGATGCCAAAGTACCTCCAGGACTCATGCAGAAGAGTGTGCAACTAGAAACAGCGCACACAGTGAGAAACGTGATGGACTCCTAGAGAGGTAGGATGCAACTCGTAACCCCACACTATAAAAACCTGACTGTGATAGACAAAAAATAATAATGATAATTGTTATCGATATGGTGGTATGAACATCCACGAAGTGCGAAAGTGCTTGGACGAATGAGTTGAACGGCGCAGTATGTATTAAAATTTTCGGCAAGGGTATCATCTATAATGTAACCTTAAACAGTGAATGGGGCAGTGATTGTTGTAATGCTTATTTCGGCGACCCTCCCATGTTACGGGATGTAATAATATTAATAATGATATGAATTACCAAGAGGCAGGTTATCGACGATAAGCACTTATTATAATTGATTTTATTCATTAATAATTTGGGCCGAATAAACCTGAGAAGTTTCATCGTAAAGTAGCATAATATATTTCTCAAGAGAGATATTAAACTTTTTGTATGTGTTTGTGTTTGAGCTAAATAAATTTGAGAACTTTCGCCGTAAAATAACATAACATTTTGTAAGGGATTTCTTAAATTGTTATTTGTGCTAAAAAAAATCTGGAAAGTTTTCACCAGAGAGCAGCTCAAGTTATTTTTCTATGAGATCTATTAAACTGTTATTTTTTTGTCGTGGACGGAATCATCTTACATCAGTAAGCTGGAAGACCCATTTTCGAATTTCTTTCTGATGTTTCCAGGACCTCAATAAATGATTTCCCAGAAAATAGTCGTCGGGATATCCGAAGCCTCCTGGATATTGACTAACTTTCTACAAAAGGTCTTTTTTGTTCCGCGTGGATGCCTTTTCAGATGGCTTTCAGCGGATTCTTTTTGAGGAATTTAGATCTTTCTCGATTCCCTCCTTTGATGTCTTTCAGGGGAACCTTTGATTTGATTTCGCTGGTTCAAACAGACCTGAGTTTGGAATATTCTCGCTCACAGCTGCACATAGCTCATTTATGACTTTATGAAATTGTTGTGGCGCATTCGTCAGATCTCGTGGCAGAAATGAGGTCGAAGAACTTCGTGCTTACGCTCCGTCGCTGTATCGAACTTGCTACCCCTAACTTTGATTTACTCGCATACAAATAAGAATATTGGTTACTTTGTGCAATGTCTGGCATCCGTGCGTTATATACTGCCTCTGCCTCTATGATTTAGAAAACAACTTGGGAGTTTTCAGACCGTTGGAAAGTATTCACGTCTGTTCTGCATTACTTTGTAAGGCATCAGGTTGCCTTTGACAACCAAACCCTTCTACAGATCCATGAATAGAGCATGTCATTTGTGGTAGAGGAAAGGCAGCCATTAATTACCCTCTTTAAAAGAGTCTTTCATAAATTTAATTAACAGACATAATGTCATGACGATGGAATCGATGTAAGAAAGTGAAAAGGGTATTAATGAATAATCTGAAATGGACTTTTGAACTCTAATAAACGCAGTATCAGAAACCATATTGACCCATTAAGATAAACTTGTGGTTGAATTTAATGAAACATATAAAACATTTTGTAAAAAAAAAGAAAAAAAAAAAAAAATGAATAGAAAAACTGAAAACAATAGCTCCCTCCTGCCAGAATGCATACGTGGCAGTCGGTGTTATTACGGAGGAAAGTTAAAAAAATAAGAAAACTAGGGAAGAATAACTCACAAAGACGAGTGTTAGAGAGTACCCTTTGCCAAGTACTCGGCGGAAATTGAATAAACCCTTTAAACTACTTCGTAGGAAGAGGAATGACCTCTCCAAACACCTTGAGCGCGAGAAAGGGAGGCGAGGGTAACATACTCTGAGAGAGAGAGAGAGAGAGAGAGAGAGAGAGAGAGAGAGAGAGAGAGAGAGACAGACAGACAGACAGACAGACAGACAGACAGAAATCATAGTTGTTATAAATCTGGTTAGATAAT
>NC_087220.1:34886262-34901262 GCF_015104395.2 Macrobrachium nipponense | reverse complement strand
AACTGAACGTGAAAAGAAAATTATTTTTACCTCGGTCAAAAACATCATTAGAAAAGGCTAAAACAAGAAAGAGAGAAAAACAGTAAAACATAACCAGTCAAAGAACTTTAATTTTAAAAAATAAAAAAACGCAAAATAAATATTCTTTCAGTTTACCTTGAAAGAAGTGATCAAAGAAGTGTCCACCTTAACATGTTTGTGACTTGCGCAGACAGCCTTGACAGACACATCAAAAGATTCACTTTTTCTTTTGTCTTTTTTTTTTTCAGCGTCTTCTAATCAGCGTCAGGATCAGTAGTGCTTATTCTGCTAATGTTGAAAAAGAAGACTTTTGTTTATGTTACTGGAGAGACTGAGAGCCTGTGTAAAGAGGAATAATCTATTGGGATTAAGGTTTTTTTTCTTTCTTTTTCTTTTTTTTTTTTAAGATGAAAAATGAGAAGACTAAAAGAGAATTGGAGAGAACCTTTCGACTTGAAATGAATGAAGAGACTTGGAGGGATGCAAACAGGAAACGTAATGAAAATTTGCTGGTGATATTAGGAAAGAGAGAGAGAGAGAGAGAGAGAGAGAGAGAGAGAGAGAGAGAGAGAGAGCTCTTATTACAGAAACATACAATTAGGGTTGGGGTTGGAGATTACTTTACTGTGATGAATAGGATTTTGCAACGCCCCGAAATACCATAACCATAGAAAAAAGGACAAATAAGCAGAAGTAGGTAACCAAGTGAAAATTCTGTCTTTTAACACTTACTTTATCTATACAAGCACACTTGTAAAATAAAGATAACAGATCCCACTAAATTGAAAATGTATGATAGATCAGCGAACTGGAAATTAATACAGGAAGTAGTTCCGACGTATACATAAATGGACCATGTACAAGAGGTATGTAAGATTCCACTAGTCATACAACTATACCAGTCCCGTTGGGTGGACCTCTCTTGGCAAATCGGCAAACACAAGAGAAACGTCTGTTTGGCATACGACTCTGAGCCCAGTCCTGGAAGTGAAATAATTCCAGATGAGACTAACAATAATATATATGAATACAATTTGATAATAATATACTATCCAGCAATGTGGAATGGGTTTTGCAACAGTTTAATTTCTAGATTGCACGGTTGTAAACTCCCCTGTTATGGAAAAAAAGGAACTCACCGATTAGGCCGATGTGAATAAAATACCACCAAATCAAATCTATTCTTTAGATACTGAACAAAGAGTAAAAAAAGATGCATGCATCATTAAAACCTTATCCCTCTCCGTCAGTGGTATTCATGGGACTCTAATAAATAAAGGAAAAGCAAGACTAATTAATGGAATATCCCTAACGTCGAAGATAAGCCTATTCATTACATACCGATCAAAGATTTAAAACGTATTATTCAAAAATCTCTCAAACCCTACCAAAATTATTCATCACACACCAATCAAAGGGGAAAAAATGCACCTATGAAAAGGCTTTTGTGTCTGTCAGATGGAAAAGAATGGGAATATTATTGAAAATTCATTTTTTTCTTTTGTTCCTGTCAAAGGTTGACTAATAATTCAGTCATCAAAAGAGTAAAAAAGGTGCCTTTATTCAAAGGACAGTATCCTCCCCACCTGCATTTCCCTTGCCATCATGACTACCGTCACCATCACTTACTAAGCACAGGTGTAGGCCTAGTCCCGACTCCTGATTCAACAATTCCGTGACGAGCCAGCAGGGCAGAGTGTGCCAGAATTCAACGATCATAAGTGTTGCCAAGGACATTTACACTATTTTCTTAATATGTAAAGCCAATCATTAAAACTAGATTACAAGAAGTCTCTTCGCAGGTGATTTGCTAGTTGAAGGGACTGTAATGTTATATTTTTCAATAACCTGCAAGAAAAAATCCTAAATAGAAAATTAGCAATCCAGTTGCCTAATGTATTTCACAACTCTGGCCATTATACTCCTGACTACTCGAACATCCCGTGAGCCATCTAACTTGCCTGAGAGCAGCGTGATAAACGGCTATTTAATTTTTTTTTTTTTTCTAAATTCACCTCACCGACAAACAAAGCCTTAGAATATCTATGTTCATAGTACTTTTACTGTGTCAGAATGACTTTATCTTTCATTTCCTTTCCAAAAATATTTCCATGAACTCGTGTTTCACCTTGTACAGTAACAATACAAGCCAGCACACACCACACACACACCACAGCAAACACCCAAGCACATTCACACAACACACACACTATTATATATATATAATATTATTATATATATTAATATATGTATATATATATATAATATATACTATATATAATATATATTATATATATATATATATATATATATATAGATCTATATATATATACAGAATCCTAACTGTTGACCTTATCAACTTTACTCATTTGTCTTATTACGAGAGACAACATTAGTTGTGACAGTTGTCAGACTCCGGATGAAGTTGCAAAATCTACTTCCAGTCTCTTCTTACTGATACTTGTTCATTATCTGGCAATGGAAAATATCAGTCATTTCATACTGTCGTATAACAATATAAATTATCAAGCTCATTTTTATATGCTACTCATTTCTTAGAATGTAAAATATGAATCTCCGTTTCCGCTGTTCTTTACTTATAGCCACATAAAACATAAATTTCGCTTTATAGCATCTTTTAATTTTACTGCCATATAGAATATTGGCCTCCTCTGACTAGAATCTCTTCGTTTTCAGGTCATATTAAATATCAACATTTCTTACTGAATTATTACTTTCGTTTTATGGCCATGAAGAGCATCAGTCTTCTTCTGAAAAATGCCCATTTTGCAGTCACGGGAAATGCCTGTATTTTCTAATTTGTATATTTTATTACTCTTGCAGCCACTATGAGGATGACCTCTGGTGACGACATGCTCCTGATGCCTTCCTTGGTGACCGATCAGCCTTACTTCGACCCCACCATGAAGGCCAACCAGACAGCCCACGTTGGGCGACAGTGCGAACTCCACTGTCGGGTGCATTCTATTGGGAACAGGACCGTGAGTAGTACTAGGTTTATTCTTCCTTGTTTATATATCTATCTATCTATCTATCTATCTATCTATCTATCTGTATATGTAAAAAAAAAAATATATATATATATATATATTATATATATATATATATATATATATATAATAATATATATATATATCATCATCATCATCATCATCATCATCAGCCGTTGCTAGTCCACTGCAAGACAAAGGCCTCAGATATGTTCTTCCACTCCCTTTTGCTTATGGTCTTTCTATGCCATTCTATACCTACAAATTTTCTTACCTCGTCAATCCATCGTCTTCTCTTTCTTCCCCTGCTCCATTTGCAATCTCTAGGGACCAATTTTGTTATTCTTTTCGTTCATCTATTATCTGACATTCTCATTATACGTCCTGCCCACGCCCATTTCTTTTTCTTACTTGTTGTTACATTATCCTCTACTTAAGTTTGTCCTCGTGTCCATGTTGCTCTTTTTCCGTCTCTTATTGTTATTCCTATCATTATTTTTTCCATAGTTCTTTGAGTTGTAACTCGCTTATGTTCTTAGGTTTTAGTAAGGATTCAAGTTTCTGATGCATAAGTTAATACTGGTAGGACCATCTGATTATGATACTACCCAGCCCTGGCGGTGAGCAACCGTAGGCCGGATTACGGTGCAAGTTCACCACCCAATATTATTTTTTTTTAAATGCCGAATATATAAATCTTTGGCCAAATATCCTGATCAAACGGTACCTGGATAAAAACCACCCACTATAAAATCTACACATAAGGTCCAACTTTGAACCGTAATATCATCGTCCTTTTCTTCTTAGAAGAAAAGTAGTGAGCATATTTGGAATTCTGTTGAAAAGCTGTACCAAAATAATGTTTTTTTTTTCTCCACAACTAATATTAATCCTTAGTGGACGGATAGGCTCTCAGAGGTAGTAATAACGGGTTTTAGGTGGTGTATAATTTAATTCTGTTGAGAAACAATATTTAGCGGCACTGATTAGGAAGGAATCGGGCGGGAAAGAAGTGCCATTACTTTTATAGCCCATAAGTTCACTAATGGTAACGTTTACACTGGCTAAAATCACGAATCTGATTCTGGCATCTCAAGACTTCAGTTCTGCTTCTGACTTCAATGGAGAATATACTGTGTCTCTGTCTCACATAACGTCTTTTTGTACATTTGCTCATAGATATACCAAGGGGTTGCTTACGGTTTTTGTTCTTTTTTTTTACGATAGTATGTCGGTTGTGAATGTAATTTTGCAAAGAAAAGTGCAAATGAATATTACAAAAAACATACACAAATCCAAAAGAATTACTGAATCTTCGTTCTTGGTAAATTTATGAAAATACTTTACAACAAATATGCTCAGAATTTGTTACTGATTTTATTTCTTACCTATTTTGATATTGTGTGAGTTGTAATTATAACTTTATAAAATAAAGTAAAAGTATCTATTAGAAAAAAACGTGTTCAACTTGGTAAATTTACGACTGTCTTGTAAAAGAGGCCCCACAAAGGGTTGTATACAGTCATTTTCTTCTTCTCGTGGAAGGTAAGGAAAACTGTTTAAATTCTTTTCTTTCACCATTTGCATTCGCATATCTTCCTCTTTCCATTAGTGTATTTTTTCGTAAATTAACCGACCTCAGTTTACCAGGACTGAGGAGCTGCATATTGTTTTTTTACCCATCCACTTTAAAGAAGTTGGCATGGCAGTATATCCGGCCGGATTTTCGGACCAGAGCAGTACGTGGTTAAAACCATCCGCTAAATCATCATTATCTTTCATCACAGAAAAGAAAGAGTATATTTGGAATCCTTCTTAAGGATTCTATCAGAATAAGGTTTCTTTTCTCTACAAATAATAATAAAGTAGTTAGCATGGACGGATATCACGCTGGAAATCCCGGTGAAAACGGTATCCAGCTAAAATGTACATATATGGTCCGCCGTTGGTTTAATTCGGTAGTTTTGCTGTCTATAACGAACATACACATACATATAGTACATACATACATACATAGTCCGACTGTCAGCTTTATACATATACATATATATATATATATATATATATATATATATATATATATATATATATATATATGTGTGTGTGTGTGTGTGTGTGTGTGTGTGTGTGTGTGTGTGGGGATGTATGTACATAGCTGGGTTACCCGCCGTAGTCGGATCCCAACTAGATTGGTCCGTGTAACCCAGAGCATAGTTTATGAAAAGAAAATAGATATGTCAAGCCACAATTGAATACAGTACCACGACCTGAATTGTGAGGAATACAAATCTGACAAAACAAACAACATCCTTGAAAATGAATATCAAAATGAAGCGTCATAAACATATATGGAAATGAAAATTCTTGGTGTTGGCAGAGAGTTCCAGTTCACCGGAGAGCCTTTTGGTAGACTATGTTCTTTGTTTATGTAGCGTGCTCAAGAGTGGGCTCTCCGGAACGCCTGTTCATTTTGTCACAGGACGGAAAAACAAAGAACATAGCCAACCAAAAGGCTCTCTGGTGAATTGGAATCTCTCTGCCAACACCAAGAATTTTTCTTTCCATATATGTTTATGACGCTTCATTTTGATATTCATTTTCAAGGATGTTGTTTGTTTTGTCAGATTTGCATTCCTCACAATTCCTCACTGTATTCAGTTGGGGCTTGATTTATCTATTTTCTTTTCATAAACTATGCTCTGGTGTCGGACCAATCTAGCTAGGACCCGCCCATAGGTTTCTGGGAGCGCGGAGTAGTAGTAATCCACTTCTGTAGAAGTTTTGGGAGCCCGGGCTCCCGGGGGTTTCTGGGCTCCCGAACGTAGGTCTCGACCTTCCCTGGGTGGAAACCCATCTCCATTCCGAATCTCAGTCCCGTCAGACCGACGCCGGCCCGGGCGCCCATACCAATCATACATGCATATATACATTGCCAAATATATATATATATATATATATATATATATATATATATATATATATATATATATATATTTATGTATATATATATATATATATATATATATATATATATATACATATATATATATATATAATATATATATATATATATATATATATATATATATATATATATATACATATACTGAATATCGAATAGAGTGTGGCACTTAGAGATTGGAGATCAGGACGTGGGCTAGAAGCCTCATCCTAAAATTTCAGTCATAGAATCAATTGCTAATAACTAATGGGTGATACCTGGTACCTTTGCTTCTTTCTCCTATTCTTCCAAATTTCTGCACTATGCAATTTCATGCTATTCCTTAGGCCTGACGAACGAAGAGGCTTTAATGTACTGTCGGATCCCTGCTTTAATAATCTATCTTTTAATGTCGATGATATTGAAAAAACTTTCACATTATTTAGTAACAGCGGGACTATTGGGGGGAAGGTCCTTGCGCTAATTGCCCACCGGGTAGTTACAAACCCAAGTGAAAAAAATTTTCACAGCTGTTGGAGGAAATTACAGCGGCAGTCCCAGTCCATCACTCGTGCTGAACCAACTGTCCTCTGCCATGGCGAAGAAGGAGTGAAATAACGAACTTTTCGATTTTATACTAATCTGAAATTCTTTCAGTTGATGTATTTTTGTTTGGGGATTCCATCGTAGCTGAAGTGCAGTTAACACCTGTGAACCTTATTCGTACGTCGAGATTAATTATCATTACGAATTTGCCATCGATGTCGTCAAAGTCTTGAAAGGTTCGACAAATCATCGTGAAGCACTAATTCTCCAAACGGATGCCGTCCCGGGACGTAGCCACCCATGAAATTTTTCTTCGGAATTCTCGTCAGACCAGTCGACATATTTAAGGGTCAGCGTACGGGACTTGTCCTTGCTCTAGTATCGCTGAAAAGTCTAAACCCATTTGTCCAAATGAAGTAACGACTAACTTATAATATGCAGTGTATGAAATATATGAACCTGTTACTATTTAGGTTTTACAGTTTTTCACATGATAGTTTGATTATTGATTGGATAAGTGAAGTGTTAATTCTGGCCTGCATTGAATTGATATTTAATTGATATTTAGATATTTTGGTAGGTGTAGGTCAGATATGAGTTTCGAGATTTTTAGATATTCACGTCCCTGATTTTTATTTTTAGCGGGAACTTGTGCAGTGGCGAGGTCAAGTCCTCTCACAGAGGTGTAGTGAGGACCTCTTAACATCATCTGGAGCTATGTTTAAATGGAAAGCCGCTGGCATAGCTTTTCCTCTGCACATTAAAATATGCACTCAGTCACTTCGGAACCTTCTCGTGTTAATGTGGATTAAAGTTATTGAAATTTTATAAATAACCTTAATTGTAAAATAACTTGACCAGTATTTTCTGACTGTTAGGTTTTAATCTTTGTGCATTTTTTGGTTAAGGGTTTTTACACTCGTGTATAAATGTAACGTTATATAAAATTAAATTACTGAAATGTTAAATAAATTTTGTGTAAAGTTATTTAACGAGGTATTCCCTTCCCTGATTGTGTTTGGAGATTTTATGATAATTCTTAGTCATTTTCTAACCATCCCTTTACCTTTTGAGTTCCTTGAGTAAGTGTGGGACAATAGATTATTTTTTTTCCCTCGATTTTTCCGCTTTGATACGTGCATAGGTCACACTGAGGAATTCAGTACCTTGATTATGCATGCGTTTGTGTTGGAATGTATCAGGAAACTATATCTTGCGGGAGTTTATCAGAAACATTTTCAACGTGGATGAAGAATATGTTTCATAAGGCTTTACAGCCCATTATACCGCTGACATTCAAATTGTTGGCTTCTCTACCCTTCTGTGTTTTTACTGAATAATTCAAGCTGCTGGTTCTTAAATCCAATGTTTATTAGAAATTTAATTAGAACTTAATTACATTGCCAAAATGAAGTCACTCATGTTCAGTACCTTGTAACCGAAGATTGGCACTTTACTTTACGCAGGAAGGAATGGGAGAAATTAAATGTCTATATCTTACCTAAATGAAATCAATGAATGTAATTAAACGAATTGGAAATGCTTAATTTGTGTTATATTCAGCCTATATTGTTGGAGGTGAACGAAAGCTCTTGCTCCTTACAACTCGCCAGAGGTTACGGTTCAGGTCCGTCGACCAATCAGAAGCAAGACAGAAGTGTCAATGACATCGGTTGCGGATATTTACCGTCAGCTATAAAGGAAGTGGAATAAAGTACAGTTGCATCTTACATATTTTCTAGGAACGCAATTTGCCTGCAGTTGTTTTTATTGCAGAACTATAACGATCAGACTTAGAATCAGGACAGTATTTATATTTGTATAGACGTGCGGTCTATGTTGCTCTCGTGAAACATTTCAGAACATAGATATTTCTAAGATCTTATGAAATATTGTAAACGTATAAATTATTGACCCATAAAAAAGAGAATGCAGTTCTGTGAAAAGGAGAACTTCGTCTGTTATGCTATTAGAAAAAGAAAGACACCGCTGGGCAGAACAATTTTGATTTCATGTGAAAAGATATCTGGAAGATAATTTGATTCCTTTACCTGAGGCTAACTAAGGTCTGCATGAGTCTGTGAATGGATTCACAGATTTCAACGTGGAAATAAAAATAAAGAAAAAAAATTGGAGGTATGAAATCCTAGGTTATGATAACACTGCAGAGATGATTTTAGCTGAAACTGGATACCCTGATTAGACGGCTTTGCAGAGGTTGAATTTGGAACGAGGAAACAGAGCCTGATAATTGGAATCGAAAGCCATGCCGAGGGTACAAAAGAAAGGTGACCTGACTGAACGTGGCAGCTCACTCATAGTGATTATGTCGGTTGTAATGAAAATAGTGTGAATGTGAATACTTAACCTTAATAGGCTGGAGAAATAAGTTGGTAAAAACGTTAAGAAGAATAAGCTGGTTTTAGGGAACGCTGGATTGCCCAGATCAGTAGTGTCGAGACATGATGTACTGCAGTGTAATAAATTTAAAATTCCCTTTCTGATGGCTTTTGTTGATTACGAGATTGCATTTGCCAGAATCCAAACGCATATTATGGAAGGACTTTTGTTCTTAGGGCATTCCTAATTGAAATCATCCATGAACTAAGTAGATGCAAATTCAGTGTTGACGGATCTTGTCAAGTGAATTTACAGGAACCAGCGTGGTGCTATATAGGAACGTTTATTTCACCTTGTCCTGTCGTAGATTTTATTAAAATAGCGTAGATGGGAGAGAAGGATGACAAAGGCGTGAAGACAAACGTAAGAAGCTTAGAATATGCAAATGATGCCTTTTTATTCAGCAAAGCACCACACGATATTTTCAAGGCTTCCTCGATAAAATACAGCATATATAGAGAAAAAAAAAGTTAAAATAAATCCAAGAAAAACACTTAATTAGGGCGGTGTGAACAATACATAGATAAAGGATTATTGAGGTTTAATTATTCAGATGTTAAATACTGATGTTCAACACAAGCTCTGTTGAGCTGATATTATGTAAAAGACTAGATAAAGCAAATAAAAAGAAGGGATAGGCAAATTAAGATTTTGATATGATTCTAGTTAAATTGCATTCGAAAGTAAGATTATTTATAAGTTGACTATGTTCTGAACAAGAATCGTGGTATGCCGTGAAACTGAATCTAAAAGCTTTCGTTGATTCAAGATCAAGCTTTACGAAGAATATGTAAAGCTAGATGGCACGATAGCGTGAGAAATGATACCGCGAGGGAAATTCCAGACGTTGCATATGCAAATGAGAGAATGGTGGAAGGTAGATGGCTTGAACATGCTCCTTTGCACAATCCGCGGTCGAATAACATGTGACGGTGTCAGCAGAGTTTCTGCGGGCAGCAGAACGGTTTGTTGAAGACCCGGACCTACACACTTAGATGAGAACTGTAAAGGTGCGTCCACACGGTCGAACAATGTCCGACGGACACACATTGTTACCATATCATAGGCGAAGCAGGATGACGTCATAAGCGGAGAAACGATGGAAGTAGATCTGGCAACAAATAGTGGTACCAGATGAGGTTGTATATCACTGTTTTTACTCTGCTCACAAGGCAAAGACCGGCAGACAAATTGTTATTTGGTAGCAATGTTTGTCCGTCGGACATTGTTCGACCGTGTGGATGCACCTTAAGAAGGGTGATCGGAGATGAACGACATCAGTGACTTACTTTCAGAGGCGTTTTGGGTCACGGGGCGTCGGAGACTAGATGAAGATGACAGTGAAGACGAGAGTGAAAGAAGTTTGCTCCTCCAGCTAGGGAGAGTAAACCGGGAACACATGAAAAATGGGTCGGAAAGCAGTGCGGGAAGGAGACTCCAAACAAAATGATTTCAGCGACACCGGTTCAAGGTACAACTTTTAATTATTAAACTTCAAAACACTGAGAATACTCGAATTGAAAGAAAAAATTCCTTTCTGAAGCTGGAAGTGGTAAAGAAGTAGCAAAATACAGATCCTGTCTGCAGTCTCTTCACATGATTCTAAAAGCAAACTTGGTTAAGTGGCGGTGATGCGTAGTCTGGCGAATCTTGGAATCAGAGCCTGTATGTAAGCTTACTTTAGAATTCATTTTTCATTGCCGTTCTTGGTGGTCCATTTCCAGTGGCACTGTCTAATAATAAGTATGCGTAATGTATCATTTTTCCCGTTATATTCTCGTATTGAGATTTATCCATTTAACTGGAAGTGGGAATATGTCTAGTAAACGAATAGGTACTTATTTGTGGTCGTGTGTTTGTATATATCCAGAAGACGAATGTATGTACATACTAATAAGTATTTTAAAGAGGTTTAAAAAAATCCTTCTATTAATGTACGTTCAAATGTATGTTTGTTTTGTGCATCACAAGAATATTGCATATAATTGATAATGGCTGTGAAAAATAATGTATTCCATGAAAGTGGCCTCAACATCAATCAAGTTATAGTACTTGAAAGATAGATCTGGAAGGCGCAGAGAAGATGAGAATATTCAGGGAACGGGGGGGGGGGTGGGGGGGGGGGGGGGGACAGTATTCGGCAAGGTTAGTCGAAGAAGCAGTTAAAATTTCAGTGATGATGTTATCATTGTCACTGTTTTTTTTAGGGAACCTCTCCCCATTCGAGGAAACTATCCAAAGCGATAAATACATGGAGAAACGTTTGTTGCATAAAATGAATGATGGAATGTCACTAACCGTAATTATCAACTAGATAAGTAGATCGTGAATTCCACTGATATGTGATTGGTATTTTTGTTTGACAAATCAAATTAATTAGGTGAGTACCATTCAGCTCGAATATTTTGAATATTCATATCACCATCGACCAAACTCACAGTACACCCAAATATAGGTTTCCATGTGTGATTGCATTGCTGCTTTGATTTTGTTAATTATATAAGTAATTAAAATTCATTTATATATATATATATATATATATATATATATATATATATATATATATATATATATATATATATATATTATATATGTATGCATGTATGTATATATGTATATATAAATATATGTATGTATATATGTATGTATAAATGTATGTAGATATGTCTATATGTATGTCTATATGTCTATAAGTCTACATGTCTGTATGTCTATATGTCTATGTCTATATATATGTATGTATATTATATATATATATATATATATATATATATATATATATATATGAATATGAATTACTTATATGATTAACAAAATCACAGCAGCAGTGCAATCATACATGGAAACCTATATTTGGGTTGGGAATATTATGAGTTTGGTCGATGGTGATTATATGAATATTCAAAATATTCGGGCTGAATGGAACTCGCCTAATTAATTTGATTTGTCAAACAAAAATACCAATCACATAACAGTGGAATTCACGATCTACTTATTTAGTTTGATGATTACGGTTAGTGACATTCAATCATTCATTTTATGCAACAACGTTTCTCCATGTGTATGTCGTTTTGGATAGTATCCTCGAATGGTCCCCTAAAAAAACAGTGATTGTAATAATACCACCGAAACTTTATATATATATATATATATATATATATATATATATATATATATATATATATATATATATATGTATATATACATATATATATACATACACACACACACACACACACACTCACACACATATATATATATATATATATATATTATTATATATATATATATATATATATATATATATATATATATACATATATATACCCCACACACTACACACACACACACATATATATATATATATATATATATATATATATATATATATATATATATTAAGGCACTGGTCAGATGCATAATAAGGTATATATATTAAATTAATGGGGTTGATAACCTTAGCACTTGGTGCTTAGAGGCAGGTGCAAAACAGTGAATTCCTCAAGATGCTGATATGAGAGACAAGTCGAAAAGGGATTGTCGAAATTTTCGGAAAGCTGATCAACAAAAAGGGTTCAGATGATTTGTACGTGCCATTGTGGTCTCATGGGTGACGCCCCAGAGCCCAGGCCGATAGTATATGGAACAGTGGAGGATGTAAAGAGCCCGATTTTGATATAGGATCTTCAGTGAATTTAATGGACTATGATCTTTATCAGTCCATGTTCTCCCAATACCCTTTGAAACCCTTAATGGAGATGGTGTGAGATGTGGAAGCCCATAGATTAAATACCCTGGATTTCATAAGAATACAGTTTACTCTTGGTGATAGTGTTAATAGAACCATTTTTGGTTATAAAAGCGGTTGCGTTAGGCAAGTGTCTTTTACTGGGTCATCCTGCATATAGGAGACACATGATATCAGTCCATATAGGTGCTAGTGACATAACGGTTGGGATACAGAGTGTGTTTATCCCATGTGAGGATACAAGCAGAACTAAGGATACCGTGGTTAATATGGGTAACAGTGAAAATGGTGGTGCTATTGGCGGTGATAATGGTAATGATACTAATGATATATGGAGTGGTCATATCGGAGCCCATACTGGTTATATAGGGAATAACAGTGGTGGTGTCAGGCGATGATAAAAGGGATAATGAGGACTATACAATGGGATAAGTCTAATACAGCAGAGGAAAGATGAGGATGAAATTTTGGCAGACGCAAGTGTTCCTCAGACAGGAATCAGTCAGGAAAGGTTATAAGTTACATTTTTCCAGTTTAGAATTAGAAGGTAATCTGTTGGTCAGGAAAATTAAATATAAATTAAGGACTAGTGAAAGTAAAGGAGACACGACACAGATCGTGATTCCGAAAGGCCTAATTTCAGTAATTTTAGATATAGTACATTGCAGGCTTGGTAGTCCACATTTGGGAATAGAAAAAAAGTAAAATAAGATGCGTAATAAGTATACTTGGAAAAATATGTGGACAGATGTGGAAAATTTTGTGAAAAAGTGTACAGTGTGCAATGCTTGCAAACCCACAAGGGTAACTTCTTGCAAATTAGGGTCATATCCGATACCAACTAGACCTTTTCAGAAAATACATATATATATCTTGGGTAATTTTTGTGAATTTAAATACGTAAATAAGTACTCACTAGTACTCCAATTAAGGATAAAACGGCCGAAGAAGTAGCTGTAGCATTTTTCAATGGGGTCATCTGCAGATATAGCTCACACGAGGTTTTGTTGACCAACAATTGTAGAGAATTTATAAACAAGACCTTAGAGTGTTTAGCAGAAGTCATGGGGATACAGAAAGTAACAATTATTCCATACAGACCTGAAGCTAATGGGTTATATGAAGGAGCAAACAGGAAAGTGCTCGAAGCTCTTAGGAAGACTATAGGAGTAAAGCGCGAGGCACATTTGATTTGCAACCTATACCTCATCATGGAGAAGATACAATAAAAGCATTAATTTCAACAGCAAAGGAGAGACATGCTTGTCTCAGCCGTGATCTCGAGGCTAAGACCCGAGAAATGGTGGAAAGAAGCAACGAAAAATCAATAGAATCATGAAGTTGTGGAGATGTGATGCAATGATCTAGCCAGGAGGTTGTAATTGTGTCCGATCTATTTTGTACATATGAATAGAAGGAGGGGGTGAGGAGCATTACATCGCTAATATGTAGAGCATGATTTTGACAAAAGCAAGTGAGCTCATTATAAAAATGTTTTTGGGATGAGAATTAAGGTCCCCAATTATACAAATATGATCAGCAAGAGAATCTTGAATAATACTGTGTAACTCACCTAGGGTCATGCTGTATAGATCAAAATTATTGTTATTTTCCCAGGACATATAGACATTAATTATTAGGATTGCAGAGTCCCCTATTGTCGCCTGAAGCCCCAGCAATCTGTCACCCCTGTAGGTTTTCACATTTACCATGTTATCTAACAATCTGTGCCACAGGAAAGAAAGGCCCCCTTTTGGCATGTAAGGAAGGGGACATCAGGCAACTAATCCCTTAGTGAAGGGATAACAGTGGGAAAGTAGAAGATATATATATATATATATATATATATATATATATATATATATATATATATATATATACATATATAGATATATTTATATATATATATATATATATATATATACTATATATGTATGTATATATATATATATATAATATATATATATATATATATATATATATATATATATATATATATCATCATATAGATATATATATATATATATATATATATCTATATATATATATATATATATATATATATATATATATATATATATATATATATATATATATATATATATATATCTATATATGTATATATATATATATATATATATATATATATATATATATATATATATATATATATATATATATATATATATATATATATATATATATCTATCATGTAGTATATATATATATATATATATATATATATATATATATATATATATGTATATATATATATATATATATATATATATGCATATGTATATATATATATATATATATATAATATATATTTA
>NC_087220.1:34871262-34873762 GCF_015104395.2 Macrobrachium nipponense | reverse complement strand
GACAGAGGGAAGGACTAACAAAAAACGTAAGCAGTTCACGAGAGGTAAAGAGGTGTAGACGTGGCATGGGTGTTCAGCGTGATGGGACCAGTTTTTTAATAAACAAAGATTCATTAATTGTTAAAAACCTTTTATTGTACTAATTAGATATTGTTACTTTTTAGCTTGAAAATGAGGCCTGCTGGTTGGCTTCGAAACGAAAATTGCAACTTAATAAATATGAGTTCCTTGACCCTGTTGGTGTGCTTCCCCTACCTTCATTGTATAGTTGGGTTTAGAGAAACCTCCGCCTGTTTAATATATATATATATATAATATATATATATATATATATATATATATATATATATATATTATATATCGTGATTCAGTTATACATGTAGTTATATATATATATATATATATATATATATATATATATATATATATATATATATATATAGATATATATATATATATATATATAAAAGTAAAATCCAGAAAGTAAAGTAAAATCCAGAAAGTAAAGTAAAATAATGGAGTAGTGTGAGCCTTTCAACTTACTGACCATTATTTAGTCTGTTAAGTAATGGACCGTGAGTCAAAATGCCTAGCACGCACCATTATTTCACTTTACTTCTTAGATTTTCCTCTATATATATATAGATATATATATATATATATATATATATATATATATATATATATATATATACATACATATGTATATGTAATATATATATATATATATATATAATATATATATATATATATATGCTATATATATATACTATATATATATATATATATATATATTATATTATATATATATATATATATATATATATATATATATATAGTGTGATAGAGTATAATGGAATCTAAGCTTTTAAACTAACACTAAAAAACAATAATTATCACTGAGTGGAAATCAAATAATCTTAATTTCTTTTTAATCGGTCGCAGAAGGCATCAGTTCATTGCATAAGTTCAGGTGGTTTTAATATCTCTTATTGCGCCAATCGCCTCGAACTCCATCTGAACTTACTGGCATCTGCCAATTAGTAACGATTTCTGAGCTCTTATTCGGAACATTATGTTTTTCATATGCATTGAATGTCTATATAATATATCTATATATATATTTATATATATATATATACTATATATATATATATACGATATGTTTGTATATATGAAGTGGGTAAACTATATTAAAAAACACCCATTTAATCAAAAGGCCCTGCTATAACTGAAAGCACTCACTAAAATCAAAATTCAATATCAGCGGAATTTTCATCCGCTGTCGTTTCGCGAATATTCGAAAATGCTTCTGCCGAATGACCCTCGATTCATTAATGAAGCCAATTAAACATCGGCGAGTGACACAACGATGGAATTCACAACCTGATTAATGAAATCAGGTTTACCCACTGTGGCCATCGCGTGTCTCTCTTCGGGAAAATGAATATGGGTAATTTTTTAATGGGATATTTTCTCTCTCTCTCTCTCTCTCTCTCTCTCTCGCTCTCTCTCTCATCTCTCTCTCTCTCAACTCTACTCACTCAAAGTCCATATTAGCCATAAAATACGCCAATAAAACTAATTTTAACTCGTCAATTTTACTCAGAATTTTCTTATCCTTGTTTTACTTTTATTTTCTTGAATTCAGTTTCCTCAGTAATATTCACTACTTAAACCGTTTCTTACCAATTAAAGTTATACACACTCACCATACATATAAACATACATTCACAAAGACCAACACGTAGTCATATATATATATATATATATATATATATAATATATATATATATATATATATAATATATATATATAATATGTATATGTTATATATATATATATATATATATTATATATATATATATATATATATATATATATATATATATGTGTGTGTGTGTGTGTGTGTGTGCGTGTGTGTGTGTGTGTGTGTATGTATGTATATATGTATGTATACGTTTTATTATTTTAAACATATACGAGGACGGTCTGTATAAAAATAGTTATTAATTACATGAAGAAAAGCACATTAAGAGAGTACTGCAGTACCTCAAGTACTTGGCAAGATTGTTCCCCCAACGGAAGCCAATAACTTTAGATGGATTCAATGTGATTAAAACAACCATTGATATCACCTGCAGATGAGGGATGAAATTACAATCTATCTTCAGCTGCATCAGAATAAACATTTTTCGGTTTCCCCTTAGTGGCAATTCTTGTTCAACGTTCATCTGATAGTTAAGATTCCTTTAATAACTGATATTCGATGCTCTATTAATCTTACGCATGCACACGTTTAATATATATATATATATATATATATATATATATATATATATATATATATATATATATATATATATATATATATATATATATCTATCTTTCTATATATATATATATGTGTGTGTGTGTGTGTGTATGTACGTATGTATATGCATAGGTAATGCCACGGAGGAAAATAAGAAACGAGAACTGCCGAGATCTTTCGGTTTCA